>NC_135957.1:11860729-12160729 GCF_053455715.1 Rhinoraja longicauda | reverse complement strand
GCTCCAGTTTCCTCCCATACCTCAAAGACGTGCAGGTTTGTAGGTTAATTGGCCTCTATAAAATGTCCCTCGCAAGTAGGGACTGGATGCGAAAGTGGAATAACGTAGAACAAGTGTGAATGGGTGATTGATGGTCAGCATGGACTTTGTGGGCTGAAGGGCCTGTTTCCATGCTGTATCTCTAAAACTCTGCATTTGCAGAGACAGGTTGGAGTCAGGTCACACATGTAACCATGCAGACAGTCTGAACAAGCTGAAAAGTCCCCAAAACCAAAACATTACAGTTGGACAAAGGTAATCTTCCACTTCCACAAAGGAAGGTTAGGCAAAGTTGGAGACAGAGAGTTCAACTCTAACTACGTCAGTGCTGGCATCACTGACAAGGCCAGCGATCACCTTGTAGACAAGTTCTATCCTACACACTAGGGACAATTTACAATTTCACCAAAGCCAATTAATCTACAAACCAGCACGTCTTTGTGGAATTGTTGCCAGTGGAAATGTACACTCCATATTTACCCTCCAGGCCTCTGACAAGAAGCTAAATAATACAACTGATAGCACACAACACTGAAACACTAGGGTGGCCCGGTGGCGCATTGGTAGAGTTGCTGCCATACAGCGCCCGAGGTTCAGGTTCGATCCTGACTACAAGT
Source organism: Rhinoraja longicauda (assembly GCF_053455715.1). Classification (NCBI taxonomy): domain Eukaryota; kingdom Metazoa; phylum Chordata; class Chondrichthyes; order Rajiformes; family Arhynchobatidae; genus Rhinoraja; species Rhinoraja longicauda. Next base: position 12,160,073 of record NC_135957.1, on the reverse strand, counting down.
GCTGCCGTACAGTTTGTACGTTCTCCCTGTGACTGCGTGGTTGATGGGGTTTCCTCCCACATTCCAAAGACGTGCAGGTTTGTAGGTTAATTGCCTCTGTAAAGTGTCCCTAGTGTGCAGAATAGCGCTAGTACATGGGGAGATTGCTGGTCAGCGCGGACTCGGTGGTCCGAGGGGCCTGTTTCGCTGCTGTATCTCAAAAACTAAAACTGAACGTAGCCCCCCCAGTTGTAAAAATGTCATATCTCTGTCCCTGAGGAACTATCCAAGAACATTCTTCAACAGACCCCTGCAGGAACATGGGCCCCATGTTTCTTGATCACAGGCAGAGATGGTATCAATTGTGAGGCTCCTCAGTGCCACATAGCTGGCTGAATTCTATTGTCAAGGCTTATCACAACCTGTGGCCGTTTGGCAGAAGAATGTAGTGGTATCCATGGAAACAAAGCACACCGTGAAATGAGGTGAGCTTGGGGAAGCAGATCAAGGTTTAATTACAAACCTGATAACGGGGCTAATTTTCAATAACTAATCAGTGAGTGTAGTGTGAATTCTGCATTCTTATCAATTCTATTTTTAGTTTCCTGTGTAAACCTATAAAAGACTATCTCAAGTTCCTGTGATAAGAATGAATGAAAATTTCTCATTGCGATGAATGTAACTCGGTTCCTGTCCTTTGTGTATACGCTGATAACAGTTTGCACATTCTCCTTGTGAATGCGTGGGTTTTCCTTGGGTGCCATGGTTTCCTGGCGCACAGAGTCCTCACCGACCAGCGACCACCCATACACTAGTTCTATTCTATACACTCGGGACAATTTACAGAAGTCATTTAACCTACCTTTTTGGAATGTGGGTGGAAACTGGAGCACCTGGAGTAAACCCACGCAGTCACAGGAGAACGTACAAACTCTGTACAGACAGCACCCGTAGTCAGGATCGAACCCGGGTCTCTGGTGTTGCAGGGCAGCAACTCTACCGCTGTGCCAACATGCATATCTGAGAGTTTATGGTTGCACAAATTGGGGAAATGTTCCTATTTGACTACACAATATTTTATATTTATTAAATGATCTTAAAAATAAACTAGATCAATCTGTAAAAACATAGAAAATAGGTGCAGGAGGAGGCCATTTGGCCCTTTGAGCCAGCACCGCCATTCATTGTGATCATGGCTGATCATCCACAATCAGTAACCTGTGCCTGCCTTCTCCCCATATCCCTTGATTCCGCTAGCCCCTCGAGCTCTATCTAATGTAGCCCCTCGAGCTCTATCTAACCCAGCCCCTCGAGCTCTATCTAACCTAGCCCCTCGAGCTCTATCTAACCTAGGTCTGAGAGCTCTCAGCTCCACTTCAGCCAGAGCTGAACAATATAATATTTCTCAGGCTGTCAAAGAGAATTAGGATACAAATCTTTCACCCCGTAGTCAATCAAGTTTGGAACATTCACCAGAGGCTGCATGCCCTGAGGTACTGATGGAACATTGCTCAGCACTGCAGGAGAGAATGCAGATGCCCCATCGTCGATGCAGAATGCCATAAAACAGGGTGATCAGCTCTCTGAAGAAATCACCAAATGTAAGGGTGGCACAGCGGTAGAGTTGCTGCCTTACAGCACCAGACACCCGGGTTCCATCCTGACTATGGGTGTTGTCTGTACAGAGGATGTACGTTCTCCCCGTGACTGTGTGGGTTTTCTCAGGGTGCTCTGGTTTCCTACCACATCCCAAAGACATTCACATTTGTAGGTTAATTGGCTTCAGTAAATTGTAAATTGTCCCTAGTGTGCAGGATAGTGCTAGTGTACGGGGTGACCACTGGTCGGCATAGACTCAGTGGGCCGAAGGGCCTATTTTCCAAGCACTCTAACGTCTAAAGTAAAGTAATAGTGCTCTATAATTTTAGCAAAGCAAAAATACAAATAATGAGGCTTAAATTTGTTACAATGTGACTATGGATTTATTCACTCTATTTACTGGTGATCTAAATTGCCTTAGACTTTTGAAAATGATTCAGTAAACCTCAGCAAAGTATGCAAACAAGTGTTTTACCAGTCATGACCAATTAAGATTGGTGTTAATGAATGAAGGGCCTCAACCCGAAACATCATCCATTCCTTTTCTCTAGAGATGCTGCCTGACCCACTGAGTTACACCAGATTTTTGTGTCTATCTTCAGTTCCTTCCCACACATGGATGCGAAAGGTAACTGGATGGGAAAGGGAACTGAATAGGAAAGAGAATTGAAAAGGAAAGGGAACTGGAAGGGAAAGGGTGCAGGAAGGAACTGCAGATGCTGGTTTGCACCGAAGATAAGACACAAATTGCTGGAGTAACTCAGCGGGTCAGACAGCATCACTGGAGAAAAGGAAAAGGTGACTTTTTGGGTCAAGACCCTTCTTTGGACTGAGATTCAGGGGAGAGGATAACTGGAGGTATGAACGTAAACATATGAGGTATGTACACAGTAGAGGAAATTTGGAGAGGCCAATTGAACTACAACCTGAAGAAGTGTCTCGACCAAAATGTCTTTTCTCCAGAGATGCTGCCTGACCCACTGAGTTACTCCAGCATTTTGTGTCTGTCTAACCCACAATCTCAATGGGATGCGGGGGAAAACCGGGGCACCCAGAAGAAACCCACGCAATTATAGGGAGAATGTGCAAACTCCACACAGGTCAGGATCAAACCTGGGCCTCTGTGACCAGCTGCTCTACCAGCTGAGCCACTGTGCTGCCCCTGATTTCTTTTGGATTGACTCTGAAAATGCCGCTGATGTTACCAAGTGCTCAAAAGCATTTTGCTGATCTGTTAATGTACTGCTGTCGGAGGCACAGTGTTTACTCGGATGCCGAACTCATCCAATGCATGAAGGCCATCTGTTGTCAACATTTACAAGCATTTTTCAATGTGGTCCTTCTGCCGTGTCAGATCCCAGCTTTTAAAAAAAAAAAACTTTTATCAAACCAGAAGCCCAGACCACCTCATTATCTCAGAATGTTAAGTGTGGTCACAATCATAATATAAGACTTCATGCTCAGCAATAAATTTCAGATAAAGGAAAATCGCCTGGGGTTAGGACTCAAGTTTAGTTCAGATTTAGTTTAGAGATACAGCGTGGAAACAGGCCTTTCGGCCCACTGAGTCTGCACCGACCATGTGATCACCCGCACACTAGTTCTCTCCTACATACCAGGCACAATTTACAGAAGCCAATTAACCTACAAACCTGTACGTCTTTGGAGTGTGGGAGAAAACCGGAGCACCTGGGGAAAACCCACAGTCACAGGGAGAACGTACAAACTCCGTACAGACAGCAACCATAGTCAGGATCGAATCCGGGTCTCTGGCACTGTGAGGCAGTAACTCTACCGCTGCACCACCAGTTCCACCCTTTTGAGGACAGTGTCTGATTTTCCTTAAAATATTGCAGTGGAACGTCCATGTGGGAAGTAACTGCAGATGCTGGTTTAGTCCGAAGATAGACACAAAATGCCGGAGTAACTCAGCAGGTCAGGCAGCATCTCTGGTGAAAAGGAATAGGTGACGTTTTAGGTCTGAAGCCTTCTTCAGGCCCTTCTTCAGTGGAACATCCCATGTCCACCTGTCGTGTTACAAAATGTCATGGGATCTTGTTTCCATCCGTGTTGATTGAAAAGAAGTTGTAGGAAGGAACGGCAGATGCTGGTTTAAACCGAAGATAGACACAAAATGTTGGAGTAACTCAGCGGGACAGGCAGCATCTCTGGAGAAAAGGATTGGCTGACGTTTTGGGCTGAGACCCTTCTTCCTTTTACTAAAACACCTCATCGTCGTCGCAGATGTGGCGTAGATGGAGGAATTGGGAGTAGGGGATAAAGCAGGGTAGGAAGAAGTGTAGTCTAGATAGCTGTGGGAGTCAGCGGTCTTATCATAGATGTCAGTCGATAGTCCGACTCCTGTGATGGAGATTGTGAGATCAAGAAACAGTATGGAGATGTCAGAAATGGTCCCAAGTTAATTTGAGTGCAGGATGGAAATTAGTGGTGAAGTTAATGAAGTCAGTGAGTTCTGTATGGGTGCAGGAGGTGGCACCGATGCAGAGATTAATGTCAGGATTGAAAAGATTGTGGTTTACCATCACAGTTTGGGAGCTGGGTCACCTGACAGTGCAAAGTCTTCTCATGACTGTAATCAAACGGGGTGCAACCAGGGGGATGGGGTGAGATGGTGCCGGTGGTGGACGATGGACAAAAAGTAGAACTGGGGGTGTCTTCCCTTCCGCACTCTCGAGATCGGCTGCAGGAGGCCCCCCTGGGACAAGCTTGGAGAGGGACGACGGTTCGTGGGATGATCAGAATGGAAGTGATGGCTGCAATGGGCCATTGTGGCCAGCTGCAGCTCGGACTGTAAAATGGTGCCAAAATGGCGACTCTTGCAGATGGACTCAGTGGGTTGGTCTGTACATTACAGAACTCGCTGGAGTTTAGAAGATTTAGAAGATTGAGGGGGGATCTTATAGAAACTTACAAAATTCTTAAGGGGTTGGACAGGCTAGATGCAGGAAGATTGTTCCCGATGTTGGGGAAGTCCAGAACAAGGGATCACAGTTTAAGGATAAGGGGGAAGTCTTTCAGGACGAGATGAGAAAGTTCTTTTTCACACCGAGAGTGGTGAGTCTGTGGAATTCTCTGCCACAGAAGGTAGTTGAGGCCAGTTCATTGGCTATATTTAAGAGGGAGTTAGATGTGGCCCTTGTGGCTAAAGGGATCAGGGGGTATGGAGAGAAGGCAGGTACGGGATACTGAGTTGGATGATCAGCCATGATCATATTGAATAGCGATGCTGGCTCGAAGGGCCGAATGGCCTACTCCTGCACCTATTTTCTATGTTTCTATTACTGACTGGGGGGATTGTACTTATGTATGGTGAGCTGAATGCAAGAAATGTATTTCACTGTACGTTGGCACACGTGACAATAAAGAAACCATTGAAGATGGCAGCTCAGATTGTGCGCTCATGTCTGAAGACTGCTGTGTAAACTGCTCTTTTGACACAACATGAGTGATGCGGGTTGTTGGCAGCACTGCAAGACCATTACAACATACAGTAAATGCAAAAACTCAGCATGCTAACCAGCCTTGAAATTTAATCAGACTACAAAAGGTATATATTCTCCAAAAGCTCAAGTAGACGCTACTAAGATGCTGTCAGCGGGAAGCAAACTGACATTTAGCACTTTCTGTGAAGAAAGCAGAGGCAGAAACAGTGTATATTCTGTGATCACAAAGGAACAAATGCCGACTATACTCGTTGAGGGAAATACCACCATGGTATAAATATAGATCCTTTCTCAACTGTGTAACAATGGCCCACCTTTCTGCTCATTTTTTTCCATGTGACAACAATACCAAATGGCTGAGAAAAAAAAATTTGATCAAACATTGAACTTAATTACTGAAAAAAAACTTTAAATTGTCCCCCAGCCTCCTTACTTGAAAGACCTCAAATCTTGAAAAACCATTAACCCCAAAGATGGCAACTCGAGAGAGTTAGTTTAGTTTAGTTTAGAGATACAGCATGGAAGCAGGCCCTGCGGCCCACCGAGACCCGCGCCGACCAGTGATCCCCGCACACTAACACTATCTTACACTCACTAATGAAATTTTACATTTTATACCAAGCTAAATAACCTACAGACCCTGTACGTCTTTGGAGTGGGGAAGGATAACGAAGATCTTGGAGGTCGCAGGGGGAACGTACAAACTCCATACAGACAGCACCCGTAGACAGGATCAAACTCAGGTCACTGGCGCTGTGAGGCAGCAACTCTACTGCTGTGCCGCCTGTGATCCATTCTGAATGTCTTCTTTTAACCGAGTATGATTTTTGCAAATGTTTAGAAATGTATCTCATTTTCTTTGGCGAGTCATTTTTTAAATTTTAAAACACCCCTTCCTTCCATTCTCTAAATCAAGATGAGAGAGAAAAACAAAGAATGATGAAAAAAGCGACTGTGTAGTTTTAGGACTTTAACTTTACAGAAGTAGGAGAGTTGGGCAGCCCAGTGGCGCAGTGGCAGAGTTGCTGTCTTACGGCGCCAGAAACCCGGGTACGATCATGACTATGGGTGCTGTTTATGCGGAGTTTGTACGTTCTCCCTGTGGACCGCGTGGGTTTTTCCTGGGTGCACTGGTTTCCTCCCACATTCCAAAGACGTGCAGGTTTGTAGGTTAATTGGCTTCGATAAGTTGTTAAAAAAGCCAATTGCCCCCATGTGTAGGTTGATGTTAGTGTACAGAGTGATCGCTGGTCAGCGTGGACTCAGTGGGCAGAAGGCCCCGTTTACACGCTGTATCTCTAATGTAAAATTAAACTAACTTCCTCTGCCTGCATGTGATCTATTTGCCTCAATTCCCTGCACGTTACTTTAGAGATACAGCGCAGAAACAGGCCCTTCGGCCCACCATGTCTGCACCGACCAGCGATCACCCAGTACACAAACACTATCCTACACACCAGGGACAATTTTACTGAAGCAAATTAACTAACAAACCTGCTCATGAGGAAACTGGAGCACCAGAGAAAACCCACATGGTCACAGGAAGAATGGACAAATTCTGTGCAGACAGCACCCGTAGTCAGTGTCGAACTGGGGTCTCTGGCACAGTAAGGCAGTAACTCTACCGCTGCTCCAACGTGCCACCCTCAGCCGATTAACTCACGTGAGTTAAGGCAGATCATCAGAGAGCTAGTGGTCTTTTCACAATTTACTTAATTTAGTTTACAGACATGGCATGTAAATAGGCCCTTTGGCCCAGCAAGTCCATGCCAACCAGCGATCACCTGTACACTAGCTCTATCCTACACACGAGGGACAGTTTACTGAAGCCAATTAACCTACAAACCTGCACGTCTTTGGAGTGTGGGAGGAAACCGGAGCACCCGGAGAAAACCCAGGTAGTCACATGGGGGAACGTCAAACTCCGTACAGACAGCACCCTTAGTCAGGATCGAACCTGGGTTCCTGACGCTGTGATGTGTAAAATCTGTCGCTACGCCCCCGTGCCGCCCTAATGGTTGGATAAGAGTAACTACACTGTAGGTTTTCCTTTGCTTGACCTATTTTTATTTGGTTTGGCTTGATTGTATCTATGTATAGTTTTATCTCATTTAGACAATAGACAATAGGTGCAGTAGGCCATTCGGCCCTTCGAGCCAGCACCACCATTCAATGTGATCATGGCTGATCATTCACAATCAGTACCCCGTTCCTGCCTTCTCTCCCATACCCCTGACTCCGCTATCTTAAGAGCTCTATCTAGCTCTCTCTTGAAAGCATCCAGAGAATTGGCCTCCACTGCCTTCGGAGGCAGAGAACTCCACAGATTTACTGACTGACTCTCTGACTGAAAAAGTTTTTCCTCATCTCCGCTCTAATGGCCTACCCCTTATTCTTAAACTGTGGCCCCTGGTTCTGGACTCCCCCAACATTGGGAACATGTTTCCCTGCCTCGAACGTGTCCAACCCCTTAATAATCTTATACGTTTCGATAAGATCCCCTCTCATCCTTCTAAATTCCAGTGTATACAAGCATAAACCAGTGTCTGTAGTTCCTTCTTTCTGTTTTTTTACAGGTGAACTATATAAGTTTGGTAGACTATTCGGTGACATTAGTTTAGTTTAGTTATTCTTATTCTTAATATATATGTTCACTGTTCACTGTATATATTCTTATATGTATCAATTTGATTGGATTGCAAACAAAACCAAGTTTCTCACTACACCTCTGTACACGTGACAATAATTACTCTCTCTCTCTCTCTCTCTCTCTCTCTCCTCTCTCTCTCTCTCTCTCTCTCTCTCTCTCCTCTCTCTCTCCTCTCTCTCTCTCTCTCTCTCTCTCTCTCTCTCTCTCTCTCTCTCTCTCTCTCTCTCTCTCTCTCTCTCTCTCTCTCTCTCTCTCTCTCTCTCTCTCTCTCTCTCTCTCTCTCTCTCTCTCTCTCTTCTCTCTCTCTCTCTCTCTCTCTCTCTTCTCTCTCTCTCTCTCTCTCTCTCTCTCTCTCTCTCTCTCTCTCTCTCTCTCTCCTCTCTCTCTCTCTCTCTCTCTCTCTCTCTCCTCTCTCCTCTCTCTCTCTCTCTCTCTCTCTCTCTCTCTCTCTCTCTCTCTCTCTCTCTCTCTCTCTCTCTCTCTCTCTCTCCCCTCTCTCTCTATGTTGCCTTGTATCAAATTCTCTGTAAATAGCTGACAGATGGCTGCTTTGAATTCGACATCCTGCAGTTGATTTAACATGCTAATCAAACCAAGAAAGACTAAGTTTATAAAGGTTTAAATGTAGCCTCGTCTGCACTAAATTCACGTTAATGGAGCAAACACTGCCATGGAAGCAAATGTGTAATCGAGACGCTGTAAAGGCAGATTAGATTTGTATTATACCTCCATGTGGATTTACTGTGTTTCCTGAACAAATCAAAGAGTAATAGGGTAGATACTGAGCAGGCTTTGAGACAGTGCCATTTGAGCTCAAATGAGGCAACGTGGTACAAAATAAACAGGTCCTGATGTTCCACAGAGCTTATCCTAATCGCACGCTGCAACGTCAGGGAGAGCTGGGCACGAGGCCAGGAGGACAGCTAAGTAAAGATGCCACGAGCACCAAATATAATATTTCCCCAGTACTCTCTCAATCTGTCATGAATGTCGGGATAATGGATGGAACAAGCCACTTATAATTCAGTCAGTCAAAAGTAAATCTGCGGCTTGTGTAAGGCATCGCTCTACCAAGGCAGATACTAGAAAACCTCAATTATATGGATCTATCTGTATCTATCTGTCTAACTACATTAACTATCTATATTTATCTGTCTACCTAACAATCTATATCTATCTGTCTACCTAATAATCTACATCTATCTCTAACTATCTATATCTATTTCTAACGATCTTTTTCTATCTCTATCTGTATCTATTTGTCTCTCAGTATCTATCAAACTATCTAAATCTATCTAACTCCATCTAACTAACTATATCTTTCCATCTATCAATCCATCTATTCATCCAACTCCACCTACCTATCTATCTGTCCAACTCTACCTGTCTAACTCTCTCTCTATACGTGACCATAACAGTCTCACATACCACGTGTAGCTAAAATAAGTGACATCTTCGGGGATCAAGAACATTGATATTTGGCCCTCACGGAGTCGTGCGATGTGATTTCACTTACTTAAGCTCACTTAGTTACCTTCGGCCCACAATATCTGTGCTGAACAATATTTGATGCCAATTTGAACTAAACTCCTCTGCCTGCACATGATCCAAATCCATATGCCTATTGAAAATCCTCTTAAATGAGATTATCATATCTTCCTCCACCATCACCAATTTTCAGCTCCGGCCTTTATCATTGACTTCTCTCATCTGCCAATGACCCCCCCGCCCCCCTCACCTGTATCCGTATCACAGGATCACCTGTATCCCTCACCTTGCAACGCAGTGGTATGAATATTGATTTCTCTAACTTCAAGTAACCCTTGCATCCCCTCTCTCTCCATCCCTCCCCCACCCAAGTCATTGTAATCATTTGCTCTGCCTATCACTTTTCAGACTTTATCCTACCTCCACCTTTCGTTTACCGCCTTCTATCACCTACTCCATCAGTCTGAAGGGTCCCGACCTAAAATGTTGCTTGCGTGTTCCCTCCCAGCTGAATCACTCCAGCGCTTTGTCTTCTACCCTTGGGGTGGGCCTGGAATTGTAGGTCAGGCAAATACACAAAGGTTTGGCCAGGTTTATTCACGCCAGAAGAATCAGCTAGAGTTTTATGATGCTTTGAAACTGTCTTGCACACAAGGCAACCAACTTCAATTTCACAATTTGTGGAGGGAGGATTTTAAATTATAGACTTCAATATTATCAGGCTAATGTCAAGCATGTCCCCAACACCTTTCTCCAACTTCTACGGATGTGCCATACAAAGCATTTCATTGGGATGCATCACAGCTCCATCCAAGACCACAAGATAATGCAGAGAATTGTGGACGCATCCCAGACCATCACACGAACCAACCTCCCTTCCATCGACTCCATCTACACTTTCCCCTGTCTCGGCAAGGCCACCAGCGTAATCAAGGATGATTGTCACCCCGGCCACTCCTTTTTTTCCCCTCTCCCTCTCATTAGGCAAGAGGAACAAAAGTGTGAAAACGCACACCTCCAGATTCAGGGTCTGAACCAGTCTATCACCTACAAGAGAGCAACCCAGAGCTATTATCTCCCTCATTGGAGCCCCTCGGACTATCTTTGATCAAACTTTACTGGACTTTATCTTGCACCAAAATATTATTCATGTTATAATCTTTGTCATGTATCTGTACACTGCGTATGGCTTGATTGTAATCATGTATTGTCTTTCCGCCGAATGGTTGGCACGCAACAAAAGCTTTTCACTGTACCTCAGTATGTGTGACAATAAACTGAACTAACCATCCTGAAAGGTGAATCCTGAAAGGCGAATCCTGAAAGGATTGGAGTCATAATGGGAATTGGAAACACAGAACATTGGATTTCTCAAATAGCCTCCAGTTTAACATTACAGGACTACTTATTAAGTTGGATTGATGATGCTTGCTATGCTGAGTGGGATAGATAGGGTAGACAGTCAGAACCTCATTCCCCAGGGTTGAAATGTCCTACGCTAAAGGACATAGCTAACGGTGAGAGAGGGAGGCATGTATTTTTTTACACAGTGTGGTGGGGGCCTGGAACGTATTGTCATGGGTGGTGGTGGAGGCAGATAAAATAGTGGTGATTAAAAGGCTTTCAGGTAGGCACATGGAAATACAAAGTATAGAGACTTATGGTTCATGTGCTGGCAAATGAGATCAGTTTAACTTTGCATCATGTTTGGCATAGATATTGTGGGCCGAAGGGCCCTTTCCTGTGCTGTAGTTCTATGTTCTAAGGTCATTTGAGAAGGGAGACTGCTTCACACGATTGAAGCTTGGAAGAGCAGGGAAGAATATAGGGAGAATGAGATCGGGAGACACAAAGTGCTGGAGTAACACAGGAGGTCTGGCAGCATCTCTGGAGAAAAGGAATAGATGACGTTTTGGGTCCGAACCCTTCAGATTGAGGCTGCAGACTCAGTCTGAAGAAGGGTTTCGACCGAAAACGTCTCCGATCCGTGTTCTTCAGAGATGCTGCCTGACCCACTGAGTTACTCCAGCACTTTGTGTCTTTAACCAGTGGGAAACTCAGCCTGGTGAAACTATAATGGGGGGCTACACAGACAAAGGGATGAAAACACATTGCCAGATGTCCTGAAACTGTGCACACATACAACCTGCAGAAAGATGTCTTAGTTGGGTTTAGTTTATTGTCACATGTGCTGCAGTACAGGGAGAAGCTTTTTGTTGCGTGCTATCCAGACAGTGAACAGACTATACATGATTACAATTAAGCTGTCCACGGTGTTCAGATGCAGGATAAAGGGTAGAACATTTTGGGCATTCCAGCAAAGTCCAATTAAAGCATTTAATGGCAACTAGGCCTCTACTCGCTGGAGATTAGAATGAGGGCAGACCTCACTGAAACTTACTGAATAGTGAAAGGCCTGGATGAAGTGGGTGTGGAGAGGATGTTTCCACTTGTGGGAGAGTCTAGAACCAGAGGGCACAGCCTCAGAATAAAAGGACAAACCTTTAAGCCCCCGTCCCAGTTTGGCGATTTTTTAGGCGACTACAGGCGACTAGGCTGTCATCGCAAGGTCGCCGGGGTGTCGCGGGCATGGTCGTGAGTAGTCGCCAAAGAGTCGTAGCGTTTTTCTGGTCGTCGCTGGATTTTGTGAAGGCATGACATTTTTTGGCGACTGTTGGTTTGACGCCAATGAGCGTAGCTTGACGTCTCCGGACGTGGGCGCTGTCGTAGGTTTGTCGCCAGGTTGTCACCTGGTGATTAAGGTTGTCGCCGGTGCTGACTTCGGCAAATTCCAAGTGTGGACTTGATCTGATCATCCATCAGTGTAATGTGTCCATAAATGATGTTAGGTTTTGTATGTTTTTGTACTTGTATTCTGTTTAAAGTTTGAATTTAAAGTTTAAATTTATTACAATATTTTTGTATGTGCTGTTGTATGTTCTTATCAACCTTTTAAAGAATTTTGTTTGTATATCAATAAAGGAAATTCTTGACATTTTGATGGAAAATTGCTGTATGAAGTTCTTGTATTTCAGAGTAGTTTCTCATGGCATCACTTTCAAATAGTCATGATGCAGAATGATTGGAAACCCTACTGTACACCCCCTTTTATAGGGAAAGTGGGTGAAACGTGAATTGTCTTCCGTTGTCATCAGTCTTCAGGGTCATAGCTTGTCGTAGCTTGTCGCGGGTGGACATAGGTTGACTCCGGTTGTCGTAGGTTGTCCCCTCTGTGGTGGTAGGTTGTCGTAGGTGCGGTCGTAGGTGGACGTTCTACTTGCGACGATTGGGTCGCCGGTTTTCGGTAGCTTGACGTCGACTAGGTGGTAGGTTGTTGTAGCTTAGAAACATAGAAACTAGATGCAGGAGGAGGCCATTTGGCCCTTCGAGCCAGCACCGCCATTCATTGTGATCATGGTTGATCGTCCCCAATCAATAACCCGTGCCTGCCTTCTCCCCATATCCCTTGTCGTAGACATTGTCATAGGGGGGTACAGTCACCGTTTTTACGGCGACCTGCTACGACTATGACAGTCGCCGGCAGTCGCCTTAAAAACGCCTCACTGGGACAGGGCCTTTAGAAAGATGAGGAGGAATTTGTTTAGTTAGAGGGTGGTGAATTCATTGTCAGGGGAACGGGGTTGAGAGGGAAAGGTAGATCAGCCACAACGTAATTCTGCTCCTATGACTTATGAACATAGTTCGAGGCAAAAGTGTGAAAACGCACACCTCCAGATTCAGGGACAGTTTCTTCCCAGCAGTTATCAGGCAACTGAATCATCCTCTCACCAACGAGAGAGCAATCCTGATCTACCATCTACCTACGACGAGCAATGACCCTGAAGGCTGATGACAATGGAAGACAATTCACGTTTCACCCACTTTCCCTATAAAAGGGGGTGTATGGTAGGGTTTCCAATCATTCTGCATCATGACTATTTGAAAGTGATGCTATGAGAAACTACTCTGAAATACAAGAACTTCATACATCAATTTTCCAGATGTATGGTAGATGGTAGATCAGGATTGCTCTCTCATTGGTGAGAGGATAATTCAATTGCCTGATAACTGCTGGGAAGAAACTGTCCCTGAATCTGGAGGTGTGCGTTTTCACACTTTTGTACCTCTTGCCTGATGGGAGAGGGGAGAAGAGGGAGTGACCGGGGTGAGACTGGTCCTTGATTATGCTGCAGGTCTTGCTGAGGCAGCGTGAATGTCAGAAGTGGGTTGCAGGAGTTGAGGCTGAAGAGTGTTTATGAGATCTGTGAGCTCCTCGATTACCACCTCAAGCTCAGTTCAACGGCCCCGCATCCTGCAGTCTGTGGAAAGGCAGCCAGAGCTACATAAGGGGGCACTTGATTATTCTGTTTGGCAAGAAATTGACATAATTGGTAGCCCAGGCCATGAATCATTTAACCATCTACCAGTCTCTGCCTCAAGGGTATGACATTTACAGGCAACACAATTTCTGCTCCTGGGCAGAAAGAGAAGCCAAAGTCTTACTTGAAACAAACCCTGAGGCAAAATTAATTGGAACCAGTGGCTATTATAGTCCAGAAGGCAACATCAATAAATTTACTTTCAGATATTTACTGAATAGATTTCTATTGAGTCGCATTATAATTCCGAACTACTTCTTACTTTGCATGACTCTTTCTGCAAGATTTTACTGAGGTTTTTGGTGCATTGACCTTTATCAGTCAGGGTATTGAGTATAAAAGATAGACACAAAATGCTGGAGTAACTTAGTGGGACAGGCAGCATTTCTGGATAGAAGGAATGTGTGACGTTTGGGGCCGAGACACTTTTCCAGACTGAGAGTCAGGGGAGAGGAGAATACACAGAGATCTGGAATGGTAAGGTGTGAAAATGAGACATCAAAGGGGACAAAGTTCAAGGAAAATGTTGAAAAATCATTGTTAGCTCGGGGAAGGTGACAACGAAGCATACAAAACAAATTTTAATTAGGAAGACTAGTGTAAACCAGCATCTGCCGTTCCTTCCAACATATATTGAGTATCGAGTCTGAAGAAAGGTCCTGACCCAAAACGTCACCCATTCTTTTTCTCCAGAGATGCTGCCTGACTGGCTGAGTTACTCCAGCACTTTGTATAAACCAGTATCTGCAGCTCTTTGTTTCTACAGGGAAGTTGAGACATTATGTTGCAGTTATACAAAACATTAAAGAGGCCACATACGGAACATTGTTTCACCCTGCCCTAGGGGGGATGTTATTAAACTGGAAAGGGTGCAAATAAGATTTGTGATGATATTGCCAGGACTCAAGGGCTTAAACAATTGGGAGAGGTAGGGTTGAGTAGGATTTTATTCCTTGGAGCTCGGGAGGCTGAGGTATGACCTTAAGAGATGTATAAAAACATGAGGGCAATAGAGAGGATGAATGCACAGAGCCTTTTACCCTGAGTGGGGGAATCAAGAGCCAGAGGACACAAGCTCAACATTTAACAGGAACCCGAGGGGCAACGTTTTCACTCAGAGGGTGGTGGCCGAACCAGAGGAGATAGTTGAGGCAGATATGATAACACTATTCCAAAGACACTTGGACAGGTACATTGATCAGAGACGTTTAGAGATAAATGGGCCAAACATGGGCAGGTGGGACTAGCTTAGATGGGGAATGTTGATTGGCATGTACAAATGTGGCAAATGACCATTTCTGTGCTGCATGTCGCACAGTTCCACTGTTCACATCCTTGTGTCCCTCTTGTTATCACACCTACCCCAGCCAACAATGGGCCATTATGGGCTCCACCCTTCCTGAGGTCGTCTGTTGCCGGCCCCGATTTGTTCTGGCCTTTTCTCGCCTCCAGTTTCCCCCTTGCCCACCTCTATCTTTCAATCTGAAGAAGGGTTCCAGTCCAAAACGTCACCTATTCCTTTTCTCCAGAGATGCTGCCTGACCCCCCGGGTTACTCCAGCATTTTGTGTCTATTCATAATAACGAGGGTAGACTGTACATTGAAATAGAAAATGGAACCCCAATCGTAGAATCTGGTTCCTTTAGAAACTCTATGTAATCTACAATCCAACAACACAGATTGAAAATCATCAGACCCCAACATGCAACCAGGTAAACTTCGACCCACTATTTTATTTTATCCTAATTCGGCCCTGGACGTTTGCTTTCCAGAGAGTGTGCATCTTTTATCACCATCGGAGCAAAGGGTGCTCCAAAGAGTAGACAAACATCTCTGATCACACCGGTGCAAACATAACCATTAATCCTCATCTGTCACGTTGGATATTAATTCAATTATTTATCAGCAATTAGTTTCACTGATCCTTGATCCACTATTCTGTGAAAGGAAGCTCCTCTCAGTTTAGTTTAGTCTACTTTAGTGATACAGCGTGGAAACAGGCTCTTTGGCCTACCGAGTCTGCGCCGACCAGCGATCCCCACACATTAACACTATCCTACACACACTCGGGACAATTTAAACATACACCTAAAACAATTAACCGACAAACCTGCACGTCTTTGGGGTGTGGGAGGAATCCGAAGATCTCGGAGAAAACCCACATGGTCACGGGGAGAACGTACAAACTCCGTACAGACAGCACCCGTTGTCGGGATCAAACCCGTGTCCCTGGCGCTGCATTCGCTGTAAGGCATCAACTCTACAGCTGTGCCACCGTGCCTCTCTTATATTAAAAAAGATACAAAGTGCTGGAGTAACTCAGCGGGTCAGGCAGCATCTCTGGAGAACTTGGATAGGTGACTTTTTGGAACGGGGCCTTCTGAAGAAAATGTCCCAACCCGAAATGTCACCTTTTGTATCTGAAAAAACAATATTTATACCGCTGGGCTTGAAGCTGCCCAAGCAAAGAATTAGGTGCTTTTCCTCAAATTTTCCATGTGTCCTCACTCTGACAGTGGAGGAGGCCCAGGACGGAAAGGTCAGTGTGGCAAACGGAAGGGAAGTTAAAATGTTTGGCAACCGGGAGATCTCGTAGTCAAGGCTGACTGAGATGCCCTCCAGAGATACTGCCTGACCCGATGAGTTACCCGATGAGTTACTCCAACGTTTTATGTCATTTTATTTGTAGCCCAACATCTGCAGTCTCTTGTTTCTATCGCTTCTATCTTATAATTAATCAAAACTGAGGATACCAAATTGTAATGCATTTTTTCCCAGCTCCATTGAAAGGCGGAACTGCTTTTTATCTTCGCTGTGGACAGCGAATTAAACATTTTGGAAGTGCAGGCAGTATCTTGCTGATGGAAACGTGGAAGGAAATTTATGTCCCGCAAGCACTGACATAAAATAAATTGATAATCTTTCAGACAATCTGTTTTATTGGTGTTGGTGGAGAGATAAATACTGGTCACGCCATTGGGATTGAAAGCTCTGTTTCTTAAATGGGAGTTGTTCACCTGATTCCAAAGGTGAAAATGCAACACAGTGATTCACGGCTACCTTTCTGTTCATATTTCACACTCACGAAGATACTGTTAATTATTTCTCTCCAAGATCTCTTATTTCCCCTAGAAATACTGTCAATAAGTTTGGCTGCTTCACTTCCGAATTCCGCACGGATTTTTATTGCCCGTCTCTTCACTTTCACCAATGCCTTCTGAATCAGAAAGGCTTCAAGGCAACAAGCTAAATTACAACATGCTATCACTGGCAATCTATCCAGGTGCTAATGGCTTATCTTGATACTTAATCAAATACTCTTGAGATGCATCATTGGATAAGTTGGTTTGCACAATAAACTTTTAACAAATGATTACTAATCATGGCCAAATAGTTTTTCCTAATGACACTGATTTATCATGAAACCTATCAAGATTTAAAAAAAGTATATTTATTTAAATGATCTCAGCCTCCAGTCTCATTAGTCACCTTGAGTATCAAACTACCAACAACTAGAGAGGAGTGCTCAGCTACTATCTACTTCATTGGAGATGCTCAGATTATCTTTGATTACACTTTACTGGCTCCATCTTGCACTAAACATTATTCATGTTGTTCCCTTTGTCATGTATCTGCACATTGTGGATGGCTCGATTGTAATCATGTATTGTCTGTTCACTGTCTGGTTAGCATGCAACAAAAGCTCTTCACTGTACCTCAATTCATGTGACAATAAACTAAACTCAAACACTGTCAGAGAGAGCAACCTAGAGAACTAACATGGAGTCTGCATGTTTAGATTCAGATTCAGAGATACAGCGCAGAAACAGGCCCGTCGGCCCACCGGGTCCGCACCGCCCAGCGATCCCCGCACATTAACACTATCCTACACCCACTAGGGACAATTTAAAAAAAATATTTGCCCAGCCAATTAACCTACAAACCTGTAAGTCTTTGGAGTGTGGGAGGAAACCGAAGATCTCGGAGAAAACCCACGCAGGTCACGGGGAGAACGTATAAAACTCCGTACAGTACAGCACCGTTTAAGCATCAACCAACTCATCCTGCTCTACATTTAAAAAGAAGACTCAAATCTCTCTCACAATGAGGCACAGCATCAAAGAAACTGGTTTATTTCACATAAAGTACATGAATAACTAGAATAGAAATTCTATAGCCAATTATTTCTTACATTATCTGCAGGGATTACATTTTGAGGATGCCAGATCCTTTTTTTTCCCCTCGATGACCAAACCGTTCCAAGACATTAAAACATTGTCAGTCATTATTGTCGGTCATCATTAGCACACACTGGCATTATCATACTTGTTTCCCCTACCATCCCGGGCTATGACCAGGCATCCCCCACTCTCTGTGTAAAAATCCTCTGCACATCTCCTTTAAACCTTCACCCTCTGCCCTTAAACCTATACCCGCTAGTTTTTGACATTTCCCAATCCGGTAAAATGTTTCTGACTGTCTACTTTATCTATTTTGTATACTTCTACCAGATCTCCCCTCAATCTCTGACGTTCCAGAGAAAGTAATCGTGTCTGTATTGGGGTGAACAGTACTGCATGTAATACTCCAAATGTGGCCGGACCAAAGTCTCATGATGCTACATCATGACTTCCTGACTCGTATCCAATTTTAGTTTAGTTTAGTTTAGAGATACAGCGTGGAAACGGGCCCTTCGGCAAACCGAGTCGACATCAACCAGCAATCCCCATACACTAGCACTATCTGACACACTGTGTGTACAGTGTCAGTGTGTACTATCTGACACTGTACACATTGAGGTACAGTGAAGAGCTTTTGTTGCATGCTAACCAGACAGTGAACAGACAATACATGATTTGGACACACATAATTACCAAAGCCAATTAACCTACAAACCTGCACGTCTCTGGAGTGTGGGAAGAAACCGGAGCACCCGGAGAAAACCCACGTGGTCAGAGGGAGAAGGTGCAAACTCTGTGCAGACAGCACCTGCAGTCAGGATTGAACGCAGGTCTCTGGTGCTGTGAGGCAGCAACTCTAGCGCTTGCGCCCATGCCCACACCAACGAAGGCAAGCAAAACATCTGGCTTCTTTATCTACAGGTGTTGCCACTTTTACAAGCAATTGACCTGGACCCGAAGACATAGAAACATAGAAAATAGGTGCAGGAGGAGGCCATTCAGCCCTTCGAGCCAGCTGTACATCAATGTTGTTAAGCATCCTAGCATCAACCATATACCTTCCTCTGATATTTCACACTTGTCACACCTGACTGTCTACCCTAGTTACATGTACTTCTATCAAGTCTCCCCTCTACTGTAGTTGAGGCAGGTGCTATCACCACGTTTAAGACACATTTGGACAGGTACATGGGGAGGATAAGTTTAGAAGGGGGCATGGTGGCGCAGTGGTAGAGTTACTGCCTCACAGCGGTTGCAGACCTGGAGACCCGGTCCTGACTAGACCCCCATACAATTCATACAACATATAATTCATCCCTATTTCTCACCGGAACTTATGCTTGACAATGCTAATTATGCATTTATTTATTGACAGTGCAATATTTATTCAAGTTACAAAGGGATTTAATCATTTTCTATTATTGACTTTATGACGAAGACTGAAATCGAACATCACTGAACATGCATCAATGTTAAGAGATCCCTGATTGATTCAATGAAGATGCAATAAATGATTTCAGGGGGAAAAGAGTAAAGGGAAACAGCATCTTGTTTTAAGTTATGTGGCACAAAGACTGACACACTCAAGAATAGCAAACGAGCTGCTATGTGGAAAACAAAAGGAAACAAGTTTGTTAAACTTACTGCAGGAATTTATGCATCACATGAGTCTTGCAGACAACGTATGTTCATAGAGCCTTACAGCGTGGAAACAGGCCCACACCAGTCAACATGTCCCTTATCACTACACTACACTAGTCCCACCAGCCTGTGCTTGGTCCATAAACCTCTTCACCTGTCCTTTCCATGTACCTGTCTAAATTTTTCGTAAAGCTTGCGATAGTACCTGCCTCAACTATCTTCTCCGGCAGCTCGTTCCATGCACCCACCACCCTCTGTGTGAAAAGTTTACCCCTCAGGTTCGTATTAAATCTTTTCCCTTCCCCCTTCAACTTAAACCATATCCTCTGGTTCCAGATTCCCTTAATCTCGGCAAAAATACTCTATGCATTTACCCGATATATTCCTCTCATGACTTTGTTGACCTCTATATTCTTAATAGTTCTATTCTTAATTGTTAACTGTATGTTTGTGTTGTCATTTGTGAGCGGAGCACCAAGGCACAATCGTTGTATTTGCACATCCTTGGCCAATAAATTCATTCATTCATTCATTCATTCATTCATTCATTCATTCATTTCATTTCATTTCATTTCAATTCATTTCATTCATTCATTCATTCATTCATTCATTCATTCATTCATTCATTCATTCATTCATTCATTCACCTCCATAAGGTCACCCCTCGTCCTCCTCTGTTCCAAGCTCTAGCCTGCTCAACCTTGCACTGACCATCAGAGGATTAAAGGAGAATAGTTTGTGATCATATATTGCCATTATATTCCCAAATTTATGACTTGAAGATGACTGCCAAGAAACGAATTTAAAACATTTGATACAATATTCATTATGAATCTGCAGATCAGCCAATTTTGGTGCGTAAATTGTGATACACGAGTACAGATTTTAGCATCAGAATTCATTTGTGTTCCCACATATAATCGACAATACTTTGTTAATTTAGTTTTGTGATACAGCATGGAAAACAGGCCCTTCGGCCCAACGAGTCCATGCCAACCTCCGATCAACCTGTACACTAGCCAACCAACCTACAAACCTGCACGTCTTTGGAGTGTGGGAGGAAAGCAAAGCACCCGGAGAAAACCCACGGTGTCACAAGGGGGATGTGCAAACTCCGTACAGACAGCATCCATCCATAGTCAGGATCGAACCCAGGTCTCTGGCGTTGTAAGGCAAAAAATCTACCGCTGCGTCACTGCCACAAATCTATACACTGACCAGGATTTTCCAGTTGTCCACATAATTGCTGCATAAATGCCAAATACAACTGTACCACGGTACACGTGACAATAAACTAAACTAACTAACAAACATTCCTTACTCTAGATGGGGTTGTCCACAGAGTACAGAACAGGATAAGGACGAAACTTTCTCCAAAGATACTACATGATCCACTGAGTTACTCCAACACTTTGGGTATGCCAACATCTACAGTTCTTTGTTTCTCTGTTTTGACCTAATAGCATGCTCATCTTGGGATTCTGATGTTGTCAGAGAACCTTTGTCTCATAGAATGCAGTACAATTCATACTAGGAATGAGACATTGTTTATCCAAGGCTTTGGGCGGCACGGTGGCGCTGGGGCAGAGTTACTGCCTCACAGCGCCAGAGACCTGGGTTTGATCCTGACTCTGGTTGTTGCCTGTGCAGCGTTTGTACTTTCCTCCCGTGACCTGCATGGGTTTTCTCTGGGTGCACTGGTTAATTGGATTCGGTAAAATTGTAAATTGTCCCTAGTGTGTAGGATAGTGCTAGTGTACGGGGTGATCGCTGGTCGGCGCGGACTCGGTGGGTCAGACCACCTGTTTCCGAGCTGTGTCTCTAAACTAAACTAAACTAAACTAAAGCTTTGCCAAAAAGGTGCGGTGTATCGTATCCAGTTTTTGAATGAGAGAGGAATAGATAAACAGACCATTACACCTGGGAGGGTCTTCAAAGCAATTATTGAAAGTAATTGAGGCAGAGCAACAGATGGGCGAACTAGTCCATTATGTATTCCCTGCCTCCGGCCAATGAATTTGAATGCATAAAGTGTACGTCACGGATCAGTGAATATACAGAGCTATCAAGAAATCTAATGAAGCGAAACGAGAGACTTATTAAAAGGTCAATGGGAAAGGCAAAACCATGTTAACTGGAGAACTGGAACTGAGGGGAATGAAAAAAACAAAAACAAATGTTGTTAAGGTGAGTGGAAAGATAGTTTTAGTTCTTGATAAAAGATGGTGAAATTGAGAGCTACCACTATCCTAATCAGTGGCATCAATAGACAATAGACATTAGGTGCATTCGGCCCTTCGAGCCAGCACCACCATTCATTGTGATCATGGCTGATCATCCACAATCAGTACCCCGTCCCTGCCTTCTCCCCATATCCCTTGACTCCGCTATCTTTAAGAGCTCTATCTAACTCACTCTTGAAAGCATCCAGAGAAATGGCCTCCACTGCCTTCTGAGGCAGAGAATTCTACAGATTCACAACTCTCTGAGTGATAAAGTTTTTCCTCATCTCTGTTCTAAATGGCCTACCCCTTATTCTTAAACTGTGGCCCCTGGTTCTGGACTCCCCCAACATCGGGAACATGTTTCCTGCCTCTAGCATGTCCAATCCCTTAATAATTTTATGTTTCAATAAGATCCCCTCTCATCTTTCTAAATTCCAGTGTATACAAGCTCAGTTGCTCCAGTCTTTCAACATACGACAGTCCCGCCATCCCGGGAATTAACCTCGTGAACCTACGCTGCATTCCCTCAATAGCAGGAATGTCCTTCCTCAAATTTGGAGATCAAAACTGCACACAGTACTCCAGGTGCAGTCTCACTAGGGCCCTGTACAACTGCAGAAGGACCTCTTTGCTCCTATACTCAACTCCTCTTGTTACGAAGGTCAACATGCCATTAGCTTTCTTCACTGCCTGCTGTACCTGCATGCTTACTTTCAGTGACTGATGAACAAGGACACCCAGATCTCGTTGTACTTCCCCTTTTCCTAACTTGACACCATTTGATAATAATCTGCCTTCCTGTTCTTGCCACCAAAGTGAATATCCTCACACTTATCCACATTAAACTGCATCTGCCGTGCATCTACCCACTCACACAACCTGTCCAAGTCACCCTGCATCCTCATAGCATCTTCCTCACAGTTCACACTGCCACCTAGCTTTGTGTTATCTGCAAATTTGCTAATGTAACATTTAATCCCTTCATCTAAGTCATTAATATATATTGTAAATAGCTGCAGTCCCAGCACCGAGCCTTGCGGTACCCCACTGGTCACTGCCTGCCATTCTGAAAGGGACCTGTTAATCCCTACTCTTTGTTTCCTGTTTGCCAACCAATTTTCTATCCATGTCAGTACCCTTCCCCCAATACCATGTGCTCTAATTTTGCCCACTAATCTCCAATGTGGGACCTTATCAAAGGCTTTCTGAAAGTCCAGGTACACTACATCCATTGGCTCTCCCTTGTCCATTTTCCTAGTTACATCCTCAAAAAATTCCGTCGAGATAACATCATCAGGTATAAAAAGAACATTTCACAATGAAGAAGAATAAGGAAAAAAATGAGGGAAGATTTAGGGGTACATATTTTATAATCATTCATTATACTCAGTGAATGACTTATGGTGAGAGGGGAAAGATTTAATGGGTTTCTGAGGGGCAACCTTTTCACACAGAGGGTGGTGGGTGTATGGAACGAGCTGCAGGAAGAGGTAGTTGAGGCAGCTACTATCATAACATTTAAAAGACATCCAGCCAGGTGCATGGATAGGATAGGAGAGGGACATGCGCCAAACACAGATAGACAATAGACAATAGGTGCAGGAGTAGGCCATTTGGCCCTTCGAGCAAGCACCGCCATTTACTGTGATCATGGCTGATCATTCACAATCAGTACCCCGTTCCTGCCTTCTCCCCATACCCCCTGACTCCGCTATCCTTAAGAGCTCTATCTAGCTCTCTCTTGAATGCATTCAGAGAACAGGCCTCCACTGCCTTCTGAGGCAGAGAATTCCACAGATTTACAACTCTCCGACTGAAAAAGTTTTTCCTCATCTCTGTTCTAAATGGCCTACCACTTATTCTTAAACTGTGGCCACTGGTTCTGAAGTCCCCCAACATTGGGAACATGTTTCCTGCCTCTAACGTGTCCAACCCCTTAATAATTTTAGATGTTTCGATAAGATCCCCTCTCATCCTTCTAAATTCCAGTTTATACAAGCCTAGTCGCTCCAGTCTTTCAACATACGACAGTCCCACCATTCCGAGAATTAACCTAGTAAACCTACGCTGCACAATCTCACCAGCAAGAATATCCTTCCTCAAATCTGGAGACCAAAACTGCACACAGTACTCCAGGTGCGGTCTCACTAGGGCCCTGTACAACTGCAGAAGGATCTCTTTGCTCCTATACTCAACTCCTCTTGGTATGAAGGCCAACATTCCATTGGCTTTCTTCACTGCCTGCTGTACCTGCATGCTTCCTTTCAGTGACTGTTGCACTAGCACACCCAGATCTCGTTGTACGTCCCCGTTTCCTAACTTGACACCATTCAGATAATAATCTGCCTTCCTATTCTTACCAATAGGATAGGGGGGACTAACGAAGATGAAGCATGTTGGTTGCTGTGGAAACGTTGCACTGAAGGGCCTGTTTCCAAGCTGTATGGCTGAATGAGGATATGAGATAAAGCTAGTGACCTTGGAGAGAGCTACAACCTAAGCTAACTTGCTGCCACTCCATTTGAGAAAAAAGGGGGTTCACAAACTCCCAACGAACCATGCAATTTATAAATGTACAATTCTAGCAGAGCATCAATTACACAGGTCATGTAGATGGCAAAGATAAGGTCATAATATCCTTGATGTTTAACTCCATTAAACAAACCCATGGAATTGTGCGATTCCATGTTAAAGCACGATAATCTGCAAAATATTATTTTCAGTCGACCGTAACAACCTCATGAAACAAGTGCACATGTTTCTGACAGGTTGCTTGGTGTTTGCCACTTCCCAGACCGATCGCAGCATTGCTGAATAGAGACACAAAGTGCTAGAGTAGCAGAGTAGTAGATAACTGAAACTCGCTGCCTAAGGAGGAAGTGGAATCAGATACAAACATTATGTTTAAGAGTCATTTAGGCAGTTATTTAAACAGGCAAGTCATTGAATGAAAAAGGGCACAGTGTTGAAGTAACTCAGTGGAACAGACAGCCTATGTAGGAAATAACTGCAGATGCTGGTTTAAATCGAAGGTGGACATAAAATGCTGGAGTAACTCAGTGGGACAGGCAGCATCTCTGGAGAGAGGGGAGAGAGGGAAGAGAGAGAGAGAGAGAGAGAGGCTCTCATTAGGGTCTCCTCGACAGGATCTTAGGAGAACATGGAGAGGTGATGTTTCAGGTCGGAACCCTTCTTCAGACCGAAAGAAAGAGGTGGGTTTGGGAGGAGCAATAAACTAGAGGTGAGAAAAGGCCAGAACACATCAAGGCCGGGTGGAGTCCACAATGGCCCATTGTTGGCTGGGGAAGAGGTGACAATGAGAGGGATCCAAGGATGTGAACAGTAAAGCTGGTAGGATGACTAGGGAGGGAGAAGGGGGTGGGGGTGGGGGGGGGGGAGAGGTGGAGAGGGGAGGGGGAGGAAATTCAAGAGTTGCTTGAAATTAGAGAGATCAACGATCATACCACTGAGTTGTGGAAAGTGGTGGACATTGCCCATTCCATAACATCAATGGGATCGACACGAGAACTGGGTCTCTGAAAGAACCATGTGCCTCAGGAAGGCAGTTCATGTCATCCAAGCCCAACACCACCTTGGCTAAACTCTCATCTCACTACTATCATTGGGAAGAAGCTAGAGGAAAAACTGGCAACCATCACCATCAGGTTCAAGAACAGTGTCGTCCCATCAACCATGGGTAGCGCAGAGACCAAGGTTCAATCCTGACTGCGGGTGCTGTCTGTATGGAGTTTGTTCTCTCCTGTGACTGTGTGGGTTTTCTCCATGTGCTCCAGTTTCCTTCTGCATTCTAAAGACATGCAGGTTTGTCGGTTAATTGGGTTCTGTAAAATTGTCCCTAGTGTGAAGGAAAGGACCAATCTCGTGTATGATGTGATCACTGGTCGGTGCGGACTCAGTGGGCCGAAGGGCCTATTTCCACGCTGTTTCTCAAAACTACACTATCAGGCTCGAACCACACTTCACACCCCAAACCACAATACTACATCAGTACCAAACTACTGTCGACTTTGGATAAGGGTTTCACCACGTACATTAGCTTACACTATTACGGACTGGATGGCGAGACTTCATTGTATTATTGTTCATTCGTTTAGTTGAGTTTAAAGATATAGCATGGAAACAGGCCCTTCGGCCTACCGAGTCCACACCGACCAGCGATTACCGCACACTAACATTATCCTACACACACTAGGGACAATTTACATTTATACCAAGGCAATTAGCCTACAAGCCTGTACTTCTTTGGAGTGTGGGAGGAAACCGAAGATCTTGGAGAAAACCCATACAGGTCACGGGGAGAACGTACAAACTCCGTACAGACAAGCACACTTAGTCAGGATTGAACCCGGGTCTCCGGCGCTCTAAAGGGCCTGTCCCACTTTAGGCGATTTTAAGGCGACTGCCGGTGACTAGGCTGTCACCGACAGTTCGCCGGGGTGTCGCGGGCATGATCGTGAGGAGTCTTCCAAGAATCGTAGTGGATCTCAGCGCATCGCTGAGAAATCATCCTGAGTGAAATTTCTCGGCGACAGCTGGCTTGTCGCCAGGTATCGTTGCTTATTGCGGGCGCTGTCGCCTGCTGTCCCCAGGTTTGCTAGGTTCTCTTAGATGCATTTAGAAGCACATTATATTAAAATAAGTAAAGTCATTTCAAAATACCATAAAATGCTTGTGTTTAACCAATTTATTTACCGTCAGGACATGTGACAGATAGATTGGAGGCGGTCAGGTAAGTGTGGGAATTTTGCGGTGTTTATGGCCTGCAGCCATTACATTTAAAGTGGGCTCCCAACCCAGATATGCAACCCAGAAACCAGATATGCATCTCACGTACATTTTCAAAGAATGCCCACACATGTTTCACAAAAATCCACTTAACCACTTTTTAAATTATTTTTTTAAATACAGCTATTAGTAAACTGGAAGTAAGTCCAGTTTATGCCTTGTCACAGTGATGCTTGTTTTTTAAGTAACCCATACAAGATGTTGTAGTTCAAAACTCTCAAGTATATACCGACTTGTCAGTGATTTCAGCGAAAATTAGGACGAAGGAGAAGCATTGACAGCGTGGGAATTTCGCGATGTTTCCGAAGACGCTGTAATCTCGACCTGACTTGGTATTGTCGTGGTCATTGTCGTCGGGTAAAAGAAAAGTTTGGCGATCTGCTACGACTTTGACAGTCACCGGCAGTCGCCTTAAAATCGCCTAAAGTGGGACAGGCCCTTAAGACAGCAACTCTACTGCTGCGCCACCGTGCCATCAATTGATTACTTATTTGTTGGGTTAATGTGCCTGCAAAGCTTCAGCCAGTAAGAATCTCGCTGTTCCATTCCTGGTGCATGTGACAATTAACTCCTCTTGACTTTTGACTTGACTTTGAGCTGAAAATTGAAAGTTTACTTTCAGTGCGAGATGGCATGTTATAATTAATCTGGAGAATAATGACAGCAAAGAATTGGAAGGCTTTAATAAACTTACAGATTTCATTTCAGAAATCAACTCCATGGTAGTTATCATATAGCTGTGCCAAGGAGAAATAGATCATATATTAATATAGATCGGATTGAATTTATTGATGAGGCAATTTGATGAAATGACTGCAGTTGATGATGTCCATTTCAATTATTCACAAAGAGTCTGGTTAATAAATCTGAGACCCATAGAATAAAACGGTCAGTGACAGGGAGGGTCAAACAAAATATGCCTCAAGCTGAAACGGTTTTCCATGTTGGAGGTTGATAGATATTCCGCAGGATCTATGGAGCTACCCAGGGATATGTGGGTGGTTCAGTGGTAGAGTTGCTGCCTTACAGTGTTAGAGACCCGGGTTTGAGCCTGGCTAAGGGTGTTGTCTGTCCCTCCCTTGCCCCATGCAGGCGTACAAGCATGTAGGTTAATTGGCTTCTGTAAAATTGTAAATTGTCCCTACTGGGTAGGATAATGCTAGTACACAGGGATCACTGGTCGGTGTGGAACAGGTGGGCCGAAGGGCCTGTTTCCACTCTGTATCTCTAAAGTCTAAAGCCTACCATAGCTTCCTGCATGACTGCAGACATTGATTTGGGTTGTCAGCGGGTAAATGATGCATAATTTGGAGGAGTTTGGAGGTTAATAGTTACAAGAGGGCAGAGGTGGGAAGGAAAATATCAGAGAAGTGTGAGCAGGCAGAAAGAACAGAGGACAACCTAGACTAAATGGCACTGTTCCAAAGTCTGTGGAAGAGCAGTGGTTTTGGATGCAAACGTGCACAAATTCTGGGAAGACATGTTGAGAGGGTGGTGAATAGCGCATGTGGGATTGAGGGCATCACAAAGGAAAACACAAATACTGTAACATTATAGACACAAAATGGTGGCGTGACTCAGCGGGCCAGGCAGCATCTCTGGAGAGAAGGAATAGGTGAAATGTCACCCATTCCTTCTCAACAGAGATTCTGACAGCCCCACCGAGTTCCTCCAGCATTTTGTGTCCTTTATCGGTGTGAAACAGCATCTGCAATTTCTTCTGACAGTAACACTATTTTGATTATTTAAAAGACACTTTTCAACAAAGACTTCACATCGAGGGTGTGAAGATTTTCATGTACATGGTTAAGAAAAGTTCGACAAAGGCTCCAGAGATAAGGGATTTCAGCAACAAGATAAGAACGAAGATGGTGGGGTTGTTTTCAATGGACCAAACAATGTTAAGGAGATTTATTCACAAAATGCTGGAGTAAC
The DNA here is from genome assembly GCF_053455715.1 of Rhinoraja longicauda. Lineage (NCBI taxonomy): Eukaryota > Metazoa > Chordata > Chondrichthyes > Rajiformes > Arhynchobatidae > Rhinoraja > Rhinoraja longicauda. The sequence continues at coordinate 12,131,726 of NC_135957.1, read as the reverse complement.
TCAGCAGGTCAGGCAGCATCTCGGGAGAGAAGGAATGGGTGACGTTTCGGGTCGAGACCCTTCTTCAGACTGAATGTTAAGGAGATTCCTGCACGTAGGTCTTTAGACGAGAGACACAGTGTGGAAACAGGCCCTTCGGCCCACCAACCAGCAATCACTCGTACACTGGCACTATCTGACTGATTAGGGGCAATTTAGAATTTTCTGAGGTCAATTAACCTGCAAACCTCAACGCCTTTACAGAGTGGGAGGAAACTGGAACCCGGAGTAAACCCATCGGGGTCATGGGGAGAACGTACAAACTCCGGACAGACAACACCCGTAATCAGTATCAAACCCGGGCCTCTGGCACTGTGAGGCAGCAACTCTACCGCTGCCCCACTGTGCCACAATTAGACGACAACCTAATTTGTCATTGAACAATCTGAGATGATGATCATGAATGAATCCTTTTTTTCTCAATAGGCAAATGTTTCCATGGTTACCGACCCAAGACTTGTCTCACTACTGATATTTGGATATCTGACCTTTAAAGTGTTGGCTTTAACCCTCTCGTCTTTTTTCTAACTCAATTGCAAACTGTTCTCACATCTTAGAGCAATTGCAAGAATGTAAAAACAAAGATCTGCAGATGCTGGTTAACACACAAAACGGACACAAATTGCTGGAGTAACTCAGAAGGTCAGAACATGTTCTCCGGAGATGCTGCCTGACTGGCTGAGTCACTCCAGCACCGTGTGTTCAATTGCAAGAATTGTGGCCAGAGCCCCCACTACTCTGTGTGGGAAGGAACTGCAGACGCTGGTTTACACTGAAGACAGACACGAAATGCCGGAGTAGCTCAGCAGGACAGGCAGCATCTCTGCAGAGAAGGAATGGGCGACATTTCAGGTTGAGAGGCCTTCTTCAGATTGAAGAGGTCTGAAGTGTACATCCTCCACTACTTTGACAGGCTGGCACAGAGGCACAGTAGTACAGTTGCTGCTTTAGACAATAGACAATAGACAATAGACAATAGGTGCAGGAGGTGGCCATTCAGCCCTTCAAGCCAGCACCACCATTCAATATGATCATGGCTGATCATTCTCAATCAGTACCCCGTTCCTTCCTTCTCCCCGTACCCCCTGACTCCGTTATCCTTAAGAGCTCTATCTAGCTCTCTCTTGAATGCATTCAGAGAATTGGCCTCCACTGCCCTCTGAGGCAGAGAATTCCACAGATTCACAACTCTCTGACTGAAAAAGTTTTTCCTCATCTCAGTTCTAACTGACTGAAAAAGTTTTTCCTCATCTCAGTTCTCTTTACAGCGCCAGAGACACGGGTTAAATCCTGACTTCGGGTGCTGTCTGTGCGGAGTTTGCTCATTCCTCCTGTGACACTGTGGGTCTTCTCTGGGTGCTCTGCTTTCCTCCCATACTCAAAGATGTGCAGGTTTGTAGGTTAATTGGTTTCTGTAAAATTGTCGCTACGGTGTCGTGTAGGATAGAATTAGTGAACAGGTGGTCGTTGGTCAGTGCTCATTCGGTGGGCCGAAGGGCCTGTTTCCACGCTGCATCTCTAAACTAAACTTCCAACGATATTGTGTCTATTGATGAAATGGGTTTTGGCACAGTTGACAACAGTTCAAATTTACGATCCAGCTTTTCTCGTTTAAGAAAGGATGCTGAATCTTAAGGGATGAAAGAATTAACTTATTTTCAATTATTTACCAAAGAAAACTGCAATGTGCACAAGTTCACTTTGCTTTTTTTAATCACCAGTATTTATCATCGTGATTGTTGTTAGCTTGTTGCAAATACTGTAGGTTTTACCTAACAGGCCTATTCTCTTTGGTATGTTTAATAATAAGACTCACAACACAGCTCCAAGCTTTGATGGAGCATTTTGACATATTCATTTACCACATTCGCAACTACAGATCTTCTGAATAATGCAAGGAGGCAAGACAGGCCCTAATTATGTCATATCGGCAATCAACATGGTTACCTGAAAATGCTCAGCTAGTTTTGGGTTCCACCCATCCAAAGCACAACACCTGAACTGAGATTCAACGCAACATTCTTTTAGCTATATGGTCGATATACTTGTAAATTTAACACATAGACACATAAGAAGTAGAGGCTCAGTTCCTTTGCAAAAACAATTGTGTATAAAATCATGAGAGGAAGTCCATAAAATCATGAGAGGAATAGATTGGGTAGATGCACAGAGTCTCTTGCCCAGAGAAGGTGAATCGAGGACCAGAGGACATAGGCTAAAGGTGAAGGGGAAAATATTTAATAGGTACCTGAGGGGTAACTTTTCCACACAAAGGGTGGTGGGTGTATGGAACAAGCTGCCAGAGGAGGTAGCTGAGGCAGGGACTATCCCAAAGTTTAAGACGTACATGGATAGAACTGGTTTGGAGGGATATGGACCAAACGTGGGCAGGTGGGACTAGTGTAGATGTTGGTTGGTGGGGGCAAGTTGGGCCAAAGGGCTTGTTTCCATGCTGTATCACTCTTTAACTCTAAAACAATGGGGAATGGTTCGCTGTGGCGCAGTTGCATCCTACAAATTCTACCTCCAGCTCTTGGGAGTTTATGCGCATTATATTCTACCATGACACGGTGGGCCGCATCGGGCTGACGTGCACTATGGATCGCAGGATGTGTCAGCTGCAGCAAAGCAGCATGGACTGCACCCAAGGTCAGCTGCCAATCACATTAAACTTCACACAGGTGTTGAACAAACCGAAGAGTTGGCTTCATGGTAGGAAACAGAGTGTGATGATATCCAATCTCAGCCAGTTTGTTGTGTTTGGTTGTCCAAGAAAGCACACCAACCCCTCTACTCCCTAAGAAGGCTTAAGAAGTTTAGCATGTCCCCAACAGCAATCACCAACTTCTACAGATGTGTCGTCTAAAGCATTTTATCGGGATGCATCAAAGCACAGTTTGGGAACAAGCTCCATCCAAGACCACAAGAAATTGCAGAGAATTGTGGACACAGGCCAGATCATCACACAAACCAACCTCCCTTCCATGGACTCCGTCTACACTGCACGCTGTCTTGGCAAGGCCACCAGCATAACCAAGGACCAGTTTCACCCCGATCCCTCATTCTTCTCCCCTCTCCCATCAGGCGAGAGGTACAGGTGTGGAAATAGTTGAAGCTGGACTCAGGATATGGACAAAATGCAGGCAAATGGAACACGTTTAGATGGGCCATTTTGGGTTAGCGTCAGGATTAGGGCTGATGGGTTTCTTTAGTTTTGGAGATACTGCGTGGAAACAGGCCCTTCAGCCCACCGAGTTCACGCCGGCCATTGATCCCCGCACACTAACACCATCCTACACACTGGAGACAATTTACAATCTTTACCAAAGCCAATTAACCTACAAACCTGTATGTCTAGGGAATGTGGGGGGAAACCGGAGCACCTGGAAAAAACCCACGCGGTCACAGGGAGAGTATACAAACTCTGTATAGACAGCACCTATATCAGGATCAAACCCGGGTCTCTGGCGCTGTAAGGCAGCAGCTCTACCGCTGTGCCACTGTGTCATTACTGTACTGTATTACTATAACTGGATACACGTCATATCTGGCCCCTTCTTTCCACCAGCCATGTTTACCCACATCCCCATTCATTCACAAACAAGCAATCTGCTGGAGGAACTCAATGGGTCAAACAGCATCTGTGACGGGAAAGGAATTGCAGATGTTTTGGGTTAAGATCCTGCATCTGGATCCAGATTCTGGTCTCTGGGCGACCATTTGAATGAGACTACTTTGTTTAAAAAGGTGAGGGGAGATAAGTGCTTTTTCTGACATTTTCTTTGCATTATCATACATATTTAGTGCGGATTAACTGCCTCCTAACAGAATCTATTGGGCTGCAGGATGCAGGGTGTGAGGACGAGTAGTCCAGACAATGGGGAAGTCGGTAGGTTTACAGTAGACGTTGGTCGATAGTCTGTCCCCTGTGATGGAGACAGAGTTCTCTTTGTTCTGGTTCATGTGGAGTCTGGGAACTTCAACAGATCCATAGTTCCCTCTTTAAACATGGTAATAAATCAATTTATTGCAAACCAATGTTTTTATTCCGGTTCTTTTGCTCACTAAAGTAGAATGTCAGTGAATCTACACAAACCATTTCCTCGTATTCTGGACCTCCATGGGTGACATCCTTAATTATATTAATTATTAGATATTATACTATATCTTAAACCAGCCTGTAGTCATGAAATCCATTTTCACTAGCATGACCACCTCATTATATTTCTCTACCAAAATCTTTGCAGATGGAAATACAACCGCAAAAGGGAATAATAAAAGATGTACACCTTGTTGGCATTTCTCCAATTACCACAGTATTTTTGGTGTTACGAAAACATGTTCACTGCAGCTGGTTAGAGTCAATAGCAACAGAGGATGATACACTTTGAAATATCAAATAAAGTACCTTCTTTGAGGCTTTTAGACACGTCTCAATACCTTCGTGCTGGACCAAAATCTTTGCGATCGAGAGTGTCCCATTCATACTCCATTACAGGGGAATCAAGGACCGGAGGTCATAGATTTAAGGTGAGGGGGGAAAGATTTAACAGGAACCTGGGGGGTAACTTTTTCACATAAAGGGTGGTGGGTGTATGGAACGAGCTGCCAGAGGAGGTAGTTAAGGCAGGGACAATAACAACATTTAACAACATTAGACGGGTACATGGCTAGGACAGGTTTAGAGGGATACGGGTCAAATGCAGGCAGTGTAGTTGAGACATGTGTGGGCAAGTTGGGCCAAAGGGCCTGTTTCTACACTGTATGACTGCATGACTCAACATTCAGTATAGAATGGAAATGCAAGAGTTATCCAAACTATCTTGGATTCCAGTGGAGTACATTCCATGGCCAGAGGGATCATGAGATTACTGTTTACACCTTTGTGCACAACACTTCCTCAACCAGGCGTCTGCATATGATTCCGAGTGAAAGACACATGGGAGCTATTCCTTTCAGCATCAGTCTATGTCGAGACAAGCAAAGTGGCTTCTGACGTCCCCTCTCCTTCTGACCCTCCTGGGCTAGAGGAGGGAATGGATAACTGTACGTCGAGGAGGAGGAAATACACATTATGTTTGTGAAGTATTTCATTACCTCCCATGCTTCAAATTACTTTAGAGATACGGCGTGATATACAAGCCCTTTGGCCCATTAAATAATATCTTTGCATTCAACTGGAAGAATGCATACACAATTTACTTAGCTGAGTTTAGTTTACTTTAGCTGAGTTTTGTTTAAGGAAACAGCATGGAAACAGGTCCTTCGGCCCACAGAATAATTTCTTTAAATTGTTTTCAACTGGAAGAATGGATACACAATTTACTTAGTTCAGTATAGTTTAGTTTCAAGATATGACATGGAAACAGGCCCTTCGGCCCACGAGGACCAGTGATCACCCAGTATATTAGCACTATTCAACACACTAGGCCTAATTTTACAATTTTTTACAGAAGCCAATTAAACTCCAAACCTGGTATTTATTCACAAAATGCTGGAGTAACTCAGCAGGTCAGGCAGCATCTCAGGAAAGAAGGAATGGGTGTCATTTCGGGTTGAGACCCTTCTTCACCCATTCCTTCTCTTCTGAGATGCTGCCTGACCTGTTGAGTTACTCCAGCATTTTGTGAATAAGAACCTCCAAACCTGCACATCTTTGTAGTGTGAGAGGAAACTAGAGCACCTGGAGGAAACCCACGTGATCACAGGGAGACCGTACAAACTCCACCTGGACAGCACCTGTGGTCAGGATCAAACCCGGGTCTCTGACACTGTAAGCCAGCAACTCTACCGCTGTGTCACTGTGCTGCCCACATTGCGGTCTGAAATTTTCCAATTTGGAAAGCAAGAAGTTTTAAATGTTACTTGTTCACTATCAACGTCTTTTGCCCCAGCTGGGATTGTTTGGAGCATCTCATTTCCATCCACCCTCCCTGAGATCTGGTGTTGACTAACCTAACTGAATGACGGGATGGCATGAATCTGATGAAGACATTAAAGAGGGAATTATGTTTCACTCCCGAACCATCTGGGTTGACTGCAGAACTCTGCACATCTTTCATTACCACCTGACAGGCTTGTATAAACAATGAAGAATAATTTGCTCCCATCCCAGAACATATTTAAAAAAATCATTTGTACATAGATAGTTAAACAGTCTGTCGTCCTTTTCCTTAAATTGTCACTTACAGGGGCCTCAGGAGAAATTAAACCCTATTTTTCACTAATCTTTTTTGGCAACGTGCAGGCTCCAGTATGAAGAACTGATCACACACTCCAGTGTTCTTCCGCCCTCTGAATTAAATACACACTGAGCCAGTTTCAGACCCTATCTACCTTTTCCACTGCATTCACCGTATGGAGTTTGTACATGTTCTCTCCTTGACCCGCATGGGTTTTCTCCGGGATCTCCAGTTTCCTCCCACACTCCAAAGACGCACAGGTTTGTAGGTTAATTGGCTTGATAAATTGTAAATTGTCCCTAGTGTGCGTAGGATAGTGTTAGTAGGCAGGGATCTCTGGTCGGTGCGGACTTGGTGGGCCGAAGGGACTATTTCCACGCTGTATCTCGAAACAAAATCCAGCTGATAACAGACGCGTACTTTTTCCAATGGATGTCCCATTTGTTTGCATTTACTGTCTGCTTTTTTTCTTCACCATGACCGTAAAGGTTGATGAGGGCAGAGTTGCAGACGTTGGAGAAATGGACTTCAGTAAGGCATATGACAAGGCTCTGCATAATAGGCTGCTGTGGAAGTTCCGATTGCATGGGATTCAGGGAGAGATAGCTGGATGAATTGAAAATTGGTTTCACGGAAAGAAGCCAAGGGTGGTTGTGGTTTTTGTTTCAGAGTGAAGACTGATTGAGGGATGTGCCTCAGGGTTTGGTGCTGGACCCATTGCTGTTTGTTTTCTGTATCAATTATTTGGATCAGAATGTACAAGGCATGATCGGTAAGTTTGCAGAGAACACTAACGTGTGTGGTATTGTAGATAGTGAAGAAGGTTGTCTTCACTTGTATGTCAACATTTCCGTAAATGGTTAAGAAGGTGCTTTGCATGCTTACATTCATCAGTTAGGGTATTTAATACAGGAGTTGGGGAATAGCTTTACAACTGTACAGGAGAGACTGCACTTGCTGGTTTACAGAAAAAAACCCCCACCAAGTGCTGGAGTAACTCAGTGGGTCAGGTGTTATCTCAGGAAAACATGGATGCGTGACATTTCAGGTCAGGTCCTTCAGCTATACGGGTCATTGGTAAGACTGCATTTAGAGTATTGTGAATTGACGGCACGGTGGCGCAGCGGTAGAGTTGCTGCCTTACAGTGAATGCAGCATCGGAGACTCAGGTTCGATCCTGACTACGTTGCCGTCTGTACGGAGTTTGTACGTTCTCCCCGTGACCTGCGGGGGTTTTCCCCGAGATCTTTGGTTTCCTCCCACACTCCAAAGACGTACAGGTATGTAGGTTAATTGGCTGGGCAAATGTAAAAATTGTCCTTAGTGGGTGTAGGATGGTGTTGGTGTGTGGGGATCGCTGGGCGGCGCGGACCCGGTGGACCGAAGGGCCTGTTTCGGCGCTGTATCTCTAAATCTAAAAAAAATCTAAATCATTTCTGGATGCCCTGCTAAAGGAAGGATGCAATTAAATTGATTTACGAGGATGCTTACTGGGAATGGAAGGTTTGAGTTATTGACTGGGACTTCCCCACACCCCTGAGAGCACAGAAGGGCGATGGGGGAAACTTATAGAGGTATACCAAATAATGAGTAAAGGTAAGGTGAATATTATTGTAATAAAAAGGAACCGGAGATGCTGGTTTATATCAAAGACAGACAGCAAGTGCTGGAGTAACTCAGTGGGCCAAGCAGCTTCTCTGGAGAAAATGGGTGACGATTTGGGTCGAGACGGTCTGAAGAAGAATTCCAACATGAGACATCACTTATTCCTTTTCTCCAGAGATGTTGCCTGACCCGCTGAGATACTCCAGCACTCTGTGTCTAACTTAGCTGAATATTATTGTTGATTATTGCCACGTGTTCGGAGATACAGTGAAACATTTTTTTTTGCGTGCTTTCCTGTCAAATTAAATGAGACCATACATGAGTATAATCCATGGTGCAACCCATGGTGCAAATGGACAGAATAATAAACAGTGCAGAACACAGCATTAAAACTTTAGAGTTACGGAGAAAAAAAAATCCAAGGTTGGAGGTGGCACAGTGGAAGAGCTATTGCCTTACAGTGCCAGAGATCCGGGTTTGATCCTGACTATGCTTGCTGTCTGTACGGAGTTTGTACGTTCTCCCTGTGACCATGTGGGTTTTCTCCGGGTGCTCTAATTTACTCCCATATTCAATAGACAATAGACAATAGGTGCAGAAGTAGGCCATTTGGCCCTTCGAGCCAGCACCGCCATTCAATGTGATCATGGTTGATCTTTCTCAATCAGTACCCCGTTCCTGCCTTCTCCCCATACCCCCTGACTCCGCTATCCTTAAGAGCTCTATCTAGCTCTCTCTTGAATGCATTTAGAGAATTGGCCTCCACTGCCTTCTGAGGCAGAGACGTGCAGAGACGTGCAGAGACGTATTCCAAAGACGTACAGGTTTGTTGATTAATTGGCTTTGGTAAAATTGTAAATTGTTCCTAGTGTGCAGTAGGATAGTGCTAGTGTACAGGATGATCACTGGTTGGCACGGACTCAGTGGGCCCAAGGGCCTGTTTCCGCGCTGTATCTCCAATGTTTAAAGTCAAAGAGGCAAGGTTGGGACTACACTGTAGTTGTTGACTTCAGGGTGCTACCAATACGGAGTTTATGTTCTCGCTGTGACCGTATGGGATTTCTCCAAGTGCTCTGCTTTCCTCCCACATTTCAAAGACGTATAGATTTGTAGGTTAATTGGCTTCTGTAAATTGTTCCAAGTCTGTCTGATAGAACTAGTGTACGGGGTGATCGCTGGTCGGCGTGGACTACGTGGACACCGTTTCTCTAAAATATACTAAACTAAATCCAAGCACGAACTTTGAAAAAGCAAAACAACAATAAATGGAAACAGCTGGAAACTGTTGCTATTGACTCTTGTTTTGAGCTTCTGGTACCCCCAGGTGCTGACAATCAGGTGCCTGATTGGCACCTGATTGGCAGCATCTGTGAGCATGGGCCCTGCTACAGTGGTCTGTAGGTGTCTGCTCCAAGAATCGGCATGCCACGTTTGACTGATCTGGATAGGGCCCGTGCGATAGGGCAACTTCAAGCTGGTGTTCGGCAAAACCAAGTTGCGGCATTATTTGGAGTGAGCCCTAGTACCATCTCCAAAGTGAAGGCCAAGTTCCATATAACGGGGGATGTCAGAGACAGGCCGCGAAGTGGGCGTCCCAAGAAGACGACACCCGAAGAAGACCGTTTCCTCACCCTGTCAGCACTTAGGAACCGTAGGCTGTCTTCTACAGATTTTCAGTCAAGGTTTGCAGGACGATAGGGCCGACGGCTCTCTGCCCAGACAATTCGGAACAGACTGTATGCAGCCGATCTCCGGTCTCATAGGGCTGCCAGGAGGCCTGCCATGACTGCCCTTCACCGTCAGGCCCGTTTGCGCTGGTGTCGGCAACACGTGCACTGGAACCTGAACATGTGGAGGAACGTTATGTTCAGCGATGAGTCCAGATTCTGCCTACGGCAGTTGGATCATAGGGTCAAAGTGTGGAGAAGACGCGGAGAACTCTATGCTGACTGCTGCACCGATAGAGTAACATCTTTTGGTGGAGGCAGTGTGATGGTGTGGGGCGGCATCTCCCTCACTGGAAAAACGAGGCTTGTCATCATTGGAGGCAATCTCAATGCAGAGAGATATCGAGATGAGATTCTGCAACCAGTGGCAATCCCATATCTCCACAGTCTGGGACCGAACTCTATCCTCCAAGATGACAATGCTCGCCCCCACAGAGCAGGGTTTCTCAGAGATTACCTCCAGAATTTGGGAGTGGAGAGGTTGGAATGGCCTGCCAGCAGTCCTGACCTCAACCCCATTGGACACTTGTGGGATCAGCTTGGGCGTGCTGTTCGTGCCAGAGTGACCAACACAACCACGTTGGCTGACTTGCGACAAATGTTAGTTGAAGAATGGGATGCCATCCCACAACAGTGTGTGACCAGCATGAGGAGGAGGTGCCAGGCTGTTGTGGCTGTGTATGGTTCTTCCATACGCTACTGAGGCTCCTGTTTATTAAATGAATAAATTGTTAAATTGCCAATATGTCTTGTTTCTTCAGACTTCAATCATCCAATCCACCAAACAACACCGAACAAGAGTCAACGGCAGAATAAGCTGTTTGGCATTGGCAGAGAAGATTTGGCAAATTTTTCATGGGCGCAACCCATATACTCAGCTCTGCTGCTCATCCCACAACTGCATGTTCCTTACAAATGTGGCACCATTTAAAAGGGAAATAAACAGGCTTTCCAACGGTATAAGATTTATTGCCAAGAAGCATTGTTACAACAAAGAAATAATCTACCAAACACAAATTTCCTTACTTTTTGTGCTATGTTTATATGCAAAACAAAAGATTTTCACTGCATCTTAGTACACACATTAATAATAAAAAAACATTGAAAGGAAATGAAGCCATAACAAAACTAGTTAATGGGTGATAACATTCAGCAGAGAACAGCAATCAAAACTAATCAAAGACGATCCATTTGGAAAAAAAAGAGCATCACACTTGGAAATGTAAAACGTTGAGTGGATTTTTGGGAGGTGATACATGGAGACAGCAAAAGCAGAGTCTGAAAAGACCTTACCCCATTTGGAAAGCTGAACAGATGCAGTTATTGTTAAAGTATGAATCAACCCAATTCCCTTGAGATGGCGTTCAGCTTGACTGAACACTGAAATCATTTTATCTATGCCTTTAATTAATTTCAACCGGATTATGCACACAGTGTAAACAAAAAGAATGTACAGGGGCGGCACAGTGGTGCAACGGTAGAGTTGCTGCCTAACAGAGATTACAGCACTCGAGACCCGAGTTTCATCCTGGGGGCTTGTCTGCACGGAGTTTGTACGTTCCCCCTGTGACCTGCTACGGGTTTCTCCGAGAACTTCGGCTTCCACCCACACTCCGAAGATTTACAAATGTGTAGGTTAATTACATTGGTATAAATGCAAAAATTGTCCCTAATGCGTGTAGTAATGTGCGGGGATTGCTGGTTGGTGCGGACTCGGAAGGGCCTTGTTCCATGCTGTATCTCTCAATTACACTAAACTAAATTTATTCCAGCAACATCATTTTATTCAGCTCAAAATAATATTATGAACTTTGAAGTTGAATATTTAGACGGGGGAATCCTGCAGGAGGAATGATTAAACTCCACATGAATTGGAGGTCAAGAATACCCTCTAGTCTTTAAAATTGTTATCCTCGGAAAAAGATCCTGAAAATCTACCCTATCTCTGCCTCTCATAATTTTAGATATTTCTGTCAAGCCTCCCTTCCTCAACTTCCAGTGTTCTGGGGAAAACAATCCAAAATTGTCCAACCTTCGGCAGCACGGTGGCGCAGCAGTAGAGTTGCTGCCTTACAGAGAATGCAGCGCCAGAGACTCAGGTTCGATCCTGACTACGGGCGCCGTCTGTACGGAGTTTTTACGTTCTCCCCGTGACCTGCGTGGGTTTTCTCCGAGATCTTCGGTTTCCTCGGTTTCCTCCCACACTCCAAAGACGTACAGGTATGTAGGTTAATTGGCTGGGCAAATGCAAAAAAAAATTGTCCCTAGTGTGTGTAGGATAGTGTTAATGTGCGGGAATCACTGGGTGGCACGGTCCCGGTGGGCCGAAGGGCCTGTTTCCGCACTAAATCTAAAAAAAATCTAAAACCTCTCCAGGGTAACTAACACATTGTAATTCGAGCACCATTCTGGTAAACTTCACCCTCTCCAAAATGTCCACAACCTTCTCGCAATTGGGCCACCAGAAATACAACCAAAATTCCAAATGGGGCCACAATTTCCTCAGGGGCAGCATGGTGGTGCAATAGTAGAGTTGCTACCTTACAGCGGCAGAGACCCGGTTCGATCCTGACTACGGATGCTGTCTGGAGGGAGTTTGTACGTTCTCCTCATGGCCGCGTGGGTTTACCCCGGGAGCTCCGGTTCCTCCAACATCCCATAGACGTGCAGGTTTGTTTGCTAATTGGCTTGGAGAAATTGTAAATTGTCCCTAGTTTGTGCAGACTCGTGTTGAGGGCCTGTCCCAGTTGGGCGATTTTAAGGCGACTGCCGGCGACTGGACCTGGAAACTTCCAGTGGAGGCAGCCAGATTAATGACAAAGTACTGAAGGAGAACCCATAAATAATTAAGTGACCATTTAGGATGTGTACTTCAGAATATTTGCACTGTCTTGTGCACTAGAAAATCTGTAAATCTATTACAAAAATAGATGAAAGAGTATTAAACTGACTCTCAAAAGGCATCAGAGACCGGAGTTTGTACATCCTCCCTGTGACTGCTTGGGTTTTCTCCGGGTGCTCCGGTTTCCTCCCACATGTCAAAAGACATACAGGTATGCAGGTTGCTTTGCTTAGGTAAACTTGTAAATTGTCCCTAGTGTGTAGGTTAGTGTTAGTACATGGGTGATTGCTGGCCAGCGTGGACTCGGTGGGCCAAAGGGTCTGTTTCCACACTGTGCCATCCTACCAACAACTGGAGAAAATCCTGCGCAACTATCTACCTCATTGGAGACCCTCAAACTATCTTTGATTGGACTTTACCTTGCACTAAACATTATTCAATTTATTCCCTTTTTCCTGTATCTGTACACTGTGGATTGCTTGATTGTAATCATGTATTGTCATTGATCGGCAGGAACTCAGTGGGCCTGTATTCCATGCTGTATCTCCAAACTAAACCAAATACTGGGGCTGAGTTTCATCATCCGTGGGAACATAATTAGACTGGTTAGCACACAACAAAACCTTTTCACAGTAACTTGGTATGTGTGACAATAAACTAAACTCAACTCTAAAGCAAGGAGCACCATAAGGCTGATGGCATTTTTAACATTATTTGAAATGAAATATTATCTCATCTACAACCTAAATGACCCAAGAACATCCATTGGAAAATACACCTGTAGATGTCTGCAATTATCTCAGTTTGTTGGGACTGCACACGGCACATCAAGCTGAATCTCACGAGCTCTAATGAATAAGATTTATTTCGCCAGAAGACTACTCTCTCTCTCTCTCTCTCTCTCTCTCTCTGTGCCTTTGGTGTATCTCTCCAACTTCAAACGCTTTGCTTTCCAGTTACAACAGTTTTATTTAGCATTAAGATATAAAGGAGGGGGAAAGTGCTATAAGTTGCCGTGGAGTCAGTGGGCCGTGCCATCAGATACAAGAACAGCTTCTTTCCCGCTGTTATCAGACTCTTAAACAGACCTCTCACCTAGTGGGGGATGAACTCATAAGTCCACAAGTTACCAAAGCATAATGAGGCCATTCGGCCCATCGAGTCTCCTCCACCATTCAATCATGGCTGATCTATCTTTCTCTCTCAACCCCATTCTCCTGCCTTCTCCTCATAACCTTTGACACCCTTACTCATCAAGAACCTTCAACCACCGCTTTAAAAATACCCACTGACCTGGCAATGGACTCCACTGATGCACCACCCTCTGGCTAAAGAAATTCCACCCCATCTCCTTTCCAAAGGTACATCTTTTTATTCTGAGATCTGAATTCCCAATCTACCTTGTTATATCCCTTGCACTTTTTTTGCCTACACTTTCTCTATAACTGTACACTATATTCAGCACTATATATTATATAGCTAATGTATAGTTATATATTCTCCCTGTGGCCACGTGGGTTTCCTCTAGGTGCTCCGATTTACTTCCACATTACAAAGATGTGCAGATTTGTATAGGAAGCAACTGCAGATGCTGGTTTACACCAAAGATAGACACAAAATCCTGGAGTAACTCAGTTGGACAGGCAGCATCTCTGGAGAGAAGGAATGGGTGATGTTTGTAGATTAATTCTGCAAATTGCTCCTGGTGTGCACAATGCGAAACTGGGATAACATAGAACCACTGTGCGGGTAACCGTTGGTCGGCCTGGTATCATTGGGCCAAGGGGCCTGTTTCCACGCTGTATCTCCAAACTAAACTAAACACTGGCGCTGGATTTCATCGTCAGTGGGAACATAATTCAAGTTAATTCCCCGTGCAGAAAAGGTGTTTTTAATCTTCTTTCATCTTGACAGCAGTCTTCAGTTATTTAAATCTGGTCACAACGCAATATATATTCAAAAGCCGACCACAATTTATTTATTGTCTATCAGATTCGGATGCAAGAAAATCACTCAATAGACAATAGACAATAGACAATAGGTGCAGGAGTAGGCCATTCAGCCCTTCGAGCCAGCACCGCCATTCAATGCGATCATGGCTGATCACTCTCAATCAGTACCCCGTTCCTGCCTTCTCCCCATACCCCCTCACTCCGCTATCCTTAAGAGCTCTATCCAGCTCTCTCTTGAAAGCATCCAACGAACTGGCCTCCACTGCCCTCTGAGGCAGAGAATTCCACACCTTCACCACTCTCTGACTGAAAAAGTTCTTCCTCATCTCCGTTCTAAATGGCCTACCCCTTATTCTCAAACTGTGGCCCCTTGTTCTGGACTCCCCCAACATTGGGAACATGTTATCTGCCTCTAATGTGTCCAATCCCCTAATTATCTTATATGTTTCAATAAGATCCCCCCTCATCCTTCTAAATTCCAGTGGATACAAGCCCAATCGCTCCAGCCTTTCAACATACGACAGTCCCGCCATTCCGGGAATTAACCTAGTGAACCTACGCTGCACGCCCTCCATAGCAAGAACATCCTTCCTCAAATTTGGAGACCAAAACTGCACACAGTACTCCAGGTGCGGTCTCACCAGGGCCCGGTACAACTGTAGAAGGACCTCTTTGCTCCTATACTCAACTCCTCTTGTTACGAAGGCCAACATTCCATTGGCTTTCTTCACTGCCTGCTGAACCTGCATGCTTCCTTTCAGTGACTGATGCACTAGGACACCCAGATCTCGTTGAACTCCCCCTCCTCCTAACTTGACACCATTCAGATAATAATCTGCCTTTCTATTCTTACTTCCAAAGTGAATAACCTCACACTTATCTACATTAAACTGCATCTGCCATGTATCCGCCCACTCACACAACCTGTCCAAGTCACCCTGCAGCCTTATTGCATCTTCCTCACAATTCACACTACCCCCCAACTTAGTATCATCTGCAAATTTGCTAATGGTACTTTTAATCCCTTCGTCTAAGTCATTAATGTATATCGTAAATAGCTGGGGTCCCAGCACCGAACCTTGCGGTACCCCACTGGTCACTGCCTGCCATTCCGAAAGGGACCCATTTATCCCCACTCTTTGCTTTCTGTCTGTCAACCAATTTTCTATCCATGTCAGTACCCTACCCCCAATACCATGTGCCCTAATTTTGCCCACTAATCTCCTATGTGGGACCTTGTCGAAGGCTTTCTGAAAGTCGAGGTACACCACATCTACTGACTCTCCCTTGTCAATTTTCCTAGTTACATCCTCAAAAAATTCCAGTAGATTTGTCAAGCATGATTTCCCCTTCGTAAATCCATGCTGACTCGGAATGATCCCGTTACTGCTATCCAAATGCTCAGCAATTTCGTCTTTTATAATTGACTCCAGCATCTTCCCCACCACTGATGTCAGACTAACTGGTCTATAATTACCCGTTTTCTCTCTCCCTCCTTTCTTAAAAAGTGGGATAACATTTGCTATCCTCCAATCCACAGGAACTGATCCTGAATCTATAGAACATTGAAAAATGATCTCCAATGCTTCCACTATTTCTAGAGCCACCTCCTTAAGTACTCTGGGATGCAGACCATCAGGCCCTGGGGATTTATCAGCCTTCAATAGACAATAGACAATAGACAATAGGTGCAGGAGTAGGCCATTCAGCCCTTCGAGCCAGCACCGCCATTCAATGCGATCATGGCTGATCACTATCAATCAGTACCCCGTTCCTGCCTTCTCCCCATACCCCCTCACTCCGCTATCCTTAAGAGCTCTATCCAGCTCTCTCTTGAAAGCATCCAACGAACTGGCCTCCACTGCCTTCTGAGGCAGAGAATTCCACACCTTCACCACCCTCTGACTGAAAAAGTTCTTCCTCATCTCCGTTCTAAATGGCCTACCCCTTATTCTCAAACTGTGGCCCCTTGTTCTGGACTCCCCCAACATTGGGAACATGTTATCTGCCTCTAATGTGTCCAATCCCCTAATTATCTTATATGTTTCAATAAGATCCCCCCTCATCCTTCTAAATTCCAGTGTATACAAGCCCAATCGCTCCAGCCTTTCAACATACGACAGTCCCGCCATTCCGGGAATTAATCTAGTGAACCTACGCTGCACGCCCTCCATAGCAAGAATATCCTTCCTCAAATTTGGAGACCAAAACTGCACACAGTACTCCAGGTGCGGTCTCACCAGGGCCCGGTACGACTGGCTAACACTGCCACCCAGCTTCGTGTCATCCGCAAACTTAGAGATGTTGCATTCAATTCCCTCGTCCAAATCATTAATATACACTGTAAATAACTGGGGTCCCAGCACTGAGCCTCGCGGTACCCCACTAGTCACTGCCTGCCATTCCGAAAAGGACCCGTTTATTCCTACTCTTTGCTTCCTGTCCGCCAACCAATTTTCTATCCACCTCAACACTGAACCCTCAATACCGTGTGCTTTAAGTTTGTACACCAATCTCCTATGTGGGACCTTGTCGAAGGCCTTCTGAAAGTCCAGATATAACACATCGACTGGTTCTCCCTTATCCACTCTACTAGTTACATCCTCGAAAAATTCTATAAGATTCGTCAGGCATGATTTGCCTTTTGAAAATCCATGCTGACTTTGTCCGATGATTTCACCTGGGGCTGGGGCATCTTGGCTGGCGTGGGAAAGTTGGGGTGAAGGGCCTGTTTCCACACTGTTTAAGTCTATGACTCTATAACTCTAAGTGTTCAGCCACTTCAATTGCAAATTCTGCAGTTCCGGGCACATTTATTTACTCGTTCGTTCCTCCATTCAGATCTTTGCAACCTAACCTCAGCATTTCTTGAGCTTTTCAGGAATCTTTTAAGATTTAAAAAAAAATACTTTCAGTTAATTAATGCGATGAGTGGAATTATTCTCCACCAGCTTGTTCTCACATCTAAAAATAACAGGAAAGTTTGAGAACATTAGTTACCCTTAAGATTGAGTCCACCCCCAGGAAAATGTAGTATTGAACTGCAGACGAATACATGAATAAATAAGTGGAACATAGCCCACATTATGTGTAGGAAAATAACTGCAGATGCTGGTACAAATCAAAGGTATCACAAAATGCTGGTGTAACTCAGTGGGTCAGGCAGCATCTCAGGAGAGAAGGCACAAAATGCTGGAATAACTCAGCGGGTAAGGCAGCATCTCAGGAGAGAAGGGTCTCGACCCGAAACATCACCCATTCCTTTTCTCCTGAGATGCTGCCTGACCCGCTGAGTTACTCCAGCATTTTGTGATACCTTTGAATAGCCCACATTATGTAGCTCTGCAGTGGAAATTATGCACAGGACAGGAGTTTCCTCGACAGGACCTATTGTGAGGCTGTCACGCCAAGGGTCCAGGTCGAGCGAAGGTGGGAGACTGTTTCAGGGGGGAGTGGACGTGGACTACAGGAGACCCCAGTGGCTGTGCCTATTGCAAATAGGTATACCCTCTTGGGAACTGTCGGGGCAGAAGACGTTTCCAGTCCGAGTGGCGGACCTGTTGGCAAGGATACTCGACAGGGGAGACCGAAGTCTGGAAGAGCCGTAGTGGTCGGTGACTCCATAGTCCGAGGGACGGACAGAAGATTCTGTGGCAGCAGGAGGGACTTGAGGATGGTCTGTTGCCTCCCTGGTGCCAGGGTTCAACACATCACAGACCGGCTTCAGAAAATCCTAGTGAGGGAAGGCGATCAACCTGAAGTCGTTGTGCACGTGGGCACGAATGACGTCGGGCGGAAGAGGAAGGAGGTGCTACAGCGGGAGTTTAGAGAGTTGGGAAAAGCACTGAGAAGTAGGACGTCGAAGGTAGTTATCTCTGGACTGCTACCGGTACCTCGTGCTGGTGAGGCCAGGAACAGAGAGATAGAGGGTATGAATTTATGGCTGAGGGGCTGGTGCAGAGAGCAGGGATTTAGATTTCTGGACCACTGGGATCTCTTCTGGGCTAGGGGTGACTTGTACAAAAGGGACGGGTTGCATCTTAACAGCAGGGGAACAAACATTCTGGCAGGCAGGTTTGCTAGTGTGACACCTGTGGCTTTAAACTAAGTAGTGGGGGGGAGGGGTTAACAAATTGTGAATATGAAGATGAGGTAAAAGGGAATACAGGAGATATTGCAAAAGACTCTCGGAAGAATGGGAACAGAAGTTCTAGAGCGGAAAAGAAATTAAGGGCAGGGCCAATTGTGAACGATGTGAGAGGGGAGGTAAATACAGAAGTTAAAGTGTTGTACTTAAATGCGCGTAGTATAAAAAATAAAGTGGATGAGCTTGAGGCTCAGTTAGTCATGGGCAAGTATGATGTTGTAGGGATCACTGAGACATGGCTACAAGAGGACCAGGGCTGGGAACTGAATATTCAGGGGTACACAACGTATAGAAAAGACAGACAGGTGGGCAGAGGGGGTGGGGTTGCTCTGATGGTAAGGAATGATATTCATTCCCTTGCAAGGGGTGACATAGAATCAGGAGATGTTGAATCAGTATGGATAGAAATGAGAAATTGTAAGGGTAAAAAGACCCTAATGGGAGTTATCTATAGGCCCCCAAACAGTAGCCTCGACATAGGGTGCAAGTTGAATCAGGAGATAAAATTGGCGTGTCAAAAATGTAATGCTACGGTGGTTATGGGAGATTTCAACATGCAGGTAGACTGGGAAAATCAGGTTGGAAATGGACCCCAGGAAAGAGAGTTTGTAGAGTGCCTTCGAGATGGATTCTTAGAACAGCTTGTACTGGAGCCTACCAGGGAGAAGGCAATTCTGGATTTAGTGTTGTGTAATGATCCTGATCTGATAAGGGGACTAGAGGTAAAAGAGCCATTAGGAGGCAGTGATCACAACATGATAAGTTTTACTCTGCAAATGGAAAGGCAGAAGGGAAAATCGGAAGTGTCGGTATTACAGTATAGCAAAGGGGATTACAGAGGCATGAGGCGGGAGCTGGCCAAAATTGATTGGAAGGAGGCCCTAGCAGGGAAGACGGTAGAACAGCAATGGCAGGTATTCCTGGGAATAATGCAGAGGTTGCAGGATCAATTTATTCCAAAGAGGTGGAAAGACTCTAAGGGGAGTAAGAGACACCTGTGGCTGACGAGGGAAGTCAGGGACAGCATAAAAATTAAGGAGAGGAAGTATAACATAGCAAAGAAGAGTGGGAAGACAGAGGATTGGGACTCTTTTAAAGAGCAACAAAAGTTAACTAAAAAGGCAATACGGGGAGAAAAGATGAGGTACGAGGGTAAACTAGCCAATAATATAAAGGAGGATAGCAAAAGTTTTTTTAGGTACGTGAAGAGGAAAAAAATAGTCAAGGCAAATGTGGGTCCCTTGAAGACAGAAGCAGGGGAATTTATTATGGGGAACAAAGAAATGGCAGACGAGTTAAACCGTTACTTTGGATCTGTCTTCACTGAGGAAGATACACACAATCTCCCAAATGTTCTAGGGGCCGGAGAACCTAGGGTGATGGAGGAACTGAAGGAAATCCACATTAGGCAGGAAATGGTTTTGGGTAGACTGATGGGACAAAATGCTGGAGTAACTCAGCGGGTCAGGCAGCATCTCAGGAGAAAAGGAATGGGTGATGTTTCGGGTCGAGACCCTTCTCTCCTGAGATGCTGCCTTACCCGCTGAGTTATTCCAGCATTTTGTGCCTTCTCTCCTGAGATGCTGCCTGACCCACTGAGTTACACCAGCATTTTGTGATACCTTTGATTTGTACCAGCATCTGCAGTTATTTTCCTACACATAATGTGGGCTATGTTCCACTTATTTATTCATGTATTCGTCTGCAGTTCAATACTACATTTTCCTGGGGGTGGACTCAATCTTAAGGGTAACTAATGTTCTCAAACTTTCCTGTTATTTTTAGATGTGAGAACAAGCTGGTGGAGAATAATTCCACTCATCGCATTAATTAACTGAAAGTATTTTTTTTTAAATCTTAAAAGATTCCTGAAAAGCTCAAGAAATGCTGAGGTTAGGTTGCAAAGATCTGAATGGAGGAACGAACGAGTAAATAAATGTGCCCGGAACTGCAGAATTTGCAATTGAAGTGGCTGAACACTTAGAGTTATAGAGTCATAGACTTAAACAGTGTGGAAACAGGCCCTTCACCCCAACTTTCCCACGCCAGCCAAGATGCCCCAGCCCCAGGTGAAATCATCGGACAAAGTCAGCATGGATTTTCAAAAGGCAAATCATGCCTGACGAATCTTATAGAATTTTTCGAGGATGTAACTAGTAGAGTGGATAAGGGAGAACCAGTCGATGTGTTATATCTGGACTTTCAGAAGGCCTTCGACAAGGTCCCACATAGGAGATTGGTGTACAAACTTAAAGCACACGGTATTGAGGGTTCAGTGTTGAGGTGGATAGAAAATTGGTTGGCGGACAGGAAGCAAAGAGTAGGAATAAACGGGTCCTTTTCGGAATGGCAGGCAGTGACTAGTGGGGTACCGCGAGGCTCAGTGCTGGGACCCCAGTTATTTACAGTGTATATTAATGATTTGGACGAGGGAATTGAATGCAACATCTCTAAGTTTGCGGATGACACGAAGCTGGGTGGCAGTGTTAGCTGCGAGGAGGATGCTAGGAGGCTGCAGAGTGACTTGGATAGATTAGGCGAGTGGGCAAATGCATGGCAGATGCAGTATAATGTGGATAAATGTGAGGTTATCCACTTTGGCAGCAAGAACAGGAAAGCAGAGTATTACCTGAATGGTGAACGATTAGGAGAAGGGGAGATGCAACGTGACCTGGGTGTCATGGTGCACCAGTCATTGAAAGCAAGCGTGCAGGTGCAGCAGGCAGTGAAGAAAGCGAATGGTATGTTGGCATTCATAGCAAGAGGATTTGAGTTTAGGAGCAGGGAGGTTCTACTGTAGTTGTACAGGGCCTTGGTGAGACCGCACCTGGAGTATTGTGTGCAGTTTTGGTCTCCTAATCTGAGGAAAGACGTTCTTGCCTTAGAGGGAGTACAGAGAAGGTTCACCAGATTGATCCCTGGGATGGCGGGACTTTCATATGAAGAAAGACTGGATAGACTGGGCTTGTACTCGCTGGAATTTAGAAGACTGAGGGGGGATCTTATAGAAACATATAAAATTCTTAAGGGGTTGGAGAGGCTAGATGCGGGAAGATTGTTCCCGATGTTGGGGGAGTCCAGAACCAGGGGTCACAGCTTAAGGATAAGGGGGAAGTCTTTTAGGACCGAGATGAGAAAACATTTCTTCACACAAAGAGTGGTGAGTCTGTGGAATTCTCTGCCACAGAAGGTAGTTGAGGCCAGTTCATTGGCTATATTTAAGAGGGAGTTTTCTGTGGCCCTTTTTGCTAAAGGGATCAGGGGGTATGGAGAGAAGGTAGGTACAGGTTACTGAGCTGGATGATCAGCCATGATCATATTGAATGGCGGTGCAGGCTCGAAGGGCCGAATGGCCTTCTCCTGCACCTATTTTCTATGTTTCTATGTTTCTATGTTTACACTAGTCTCACCTGCCCACATTTGGACCATATCCCTCCAAACCAGTCCTATCCATGTACCTGTCTAATTGTTTCTTGAACGTTGCGATAGTCCCAGCCTCAACTACCTCCTCCGGCAGCTCATTCCATACACCCACCACTCTGTGTGTGAAAAAGTTACCCCTGGGATTTTTATTAAATCTTTTCCCCCTTCACCTTAAACCTATGTCCTCTGATCCTCAATATTTGGTACAAATAGTTCAGCAAAGAAAGGGTGAAAGATGAAAGGGTGAAATTAAGTTTTCACAGGACTGCAGTTACTGACAGATAACTGGAAGGGCGAGTAGGTTGAAAGGCAACTTCATTGCCTCCAAATCAATTTTATTTTTTCAATGCATGAAATTGGGATGAATCATAGATCAGAGGTGGTTTATGGGACGTGATGTCCAAATTGGAAATGGATGAGAAAACAACTCCTTTTCCTACCAGCTTTAAGTTTATTTACATTTAGAGATACTGCGTGGAAACACGCCTGTCAGCCCACAGCATCCGTGGGGAGAAGGCAGGAGAAAGGGGTTGAGAGGGAAAGATAGATCAGCCATGACTGAATGGCCGAGTAGACTCGATGGGCCGAATGGCCTATTGATGACTTGTGAACTTATGAATTCCAAAGGGAGGCAGATATGAACCACTGCATACGTTCAATAGGAACCTCACTGTGGGCCAAAAGCTGAGATGCTGCCTGACCCGTTGAGTTACTCCAACTTTATGTGTCCATCAATTCCACATCGCAGTCAACGCGAGTGAAAGTTGTTTTCCAATCAATGATTTAATGCTTCCTGTTACTATCACAAATCTATGGTTGCTGTGCAACTGACCAACAGCAACAATCCAGCGTTATTTACTTTGTTAGTCTTTGCAATCGTTAACTCGCTGCTCAACCTTAATCTGTTCCAGAAGTAAAGAAATGCCCTACTTCTCACAGAAGATAGACACAAAAAGGTTGGAGAAGCTCAGCAGGTCAGCATCTTTGGAAAAAAGGAATAGGTGATGTTTCTGGGACCCTTCTTCGGACATATCACATTTCCCTTCATTAACAAAAACCCTTCAACCCAAAGGATGACCCAGTGGTGCAGCGGTAGAGTTGCTGCCTCACAACGACAGATACCCGGGTTCAATCCTGACTACGGGTGCTGTCTTTATGGAGATTGTACGCTCTCCCCGTGATCTCATGGGTTTTCCCCCCCGAGTGTTCTGGTTTCCCCCCACATTCCAAAGATGTGCAGGTTTGTAGGTTAATTAGCTTCTGCAAATTATTCTGTAAGTGTGTAGGATAGAACTAGCGTAAGGATGATTGCTGGTTGGCGCGGACTTGGTAGGCTGAAGGGCCTGTGCTTGTGTCTCTAAACTAAACTAGTACGCATCAAAAGTTTTTCACTGTGCTGCAGTAAACGTGACAATAATAAACCGAACTAAACCTGATTCAAGTGTTTTCTGGAGGAGAATGGATCATTTATGAGAGGCATTGATAAGGTAGATAGTCAGAATCCTTTTTCCACCAGGATGGAAAAAATAAAATACCAGAGGGGGTAGCTTTAGGGGCAAAGTTTAAAGGCGATGTGCAGGGCAAGTATTTTTTTCTCGTTGAGGGTGCTGGAATGTACTGCCGGGGATGATGGGAGAGGCGGATACAATAAGTAGCATTTGAGACATTTTTGCATAGGCACATGGATATGCAGGGAATGGAGGGAGATGGGTTAAGTGCAGGTAGATAAGTGTCGGTCTTGACATTATGTACAGCACAGACATTGTAGGTCGAAGGGCCTGCCCCTGTAATGTACTCATCTATGTGCCCACTTTCACTTCCTAGGGTGTTATAAAAAGAAAAAAGAAAAAAGAAAAAATCTGAATTTGTTGATTGCAGACATTTGGAGAGGTACTTGGATAGGAAAGGTTTAGAGGGATATGGGGCAAACGCAGAGAGGTGGGACTAACATAAATGGAGATCTTGCTCGGCATAGGCAAGTTGGGCCAAAAGGCTTGTTTCTGTTCTGTATGACATCTACATAACCCCCATTGCCTTGAGCTGAGAATCTTTCTTTAGTTTATTTTTTACGAGATGTAATGTGCAAGGACATTACCATTAATTCTATAATGGGAATTATTCTGATCATCTGTGGGCGAGATAAGGAAATAAATCCTAATACAGCGCTGATACCTTGAAGCCAATCAGTAAATTCACAGTAAAATATCTCAGTGGTAATGCTTGAAACAAATTTCCAACACTTTGCAATTTGATTGAATTTCTGCATTTGTGCAAATGCTCAGTTTATAAAAACTAGAAATCAGGAACAGGAGTAGTTCACTCAGCCTGCCCTGCCCTACAATGTGATCATGGTTAATCTGCCTCAAGTGTCAACTCTTATGTACAAGTTCCCTCACAGCCCTCCATTCCCTGATTAGCTGAGTTCACTTTGGAGACACAGCGTGGAAACAAGTTCTTCGGCCAACGCTGACCAGCAGTCACCCGTCCACTAATTCTATCCTACGCACAACGGACATTTTACAGAAGGCAATTAACCTACAAACCTACACGTCTTTGGGATGTGGGACGAACCAGAGTACCCGGAGAAAACCCACGCAGGTCACAGGGAGAACATACAAACTCCACACAGGTAGCACCTGAGGTCAGGATCGAACCCGGGTCTCCGGTGCTGTAAGGCAGTGGACCTTTTAACAAAAAGGGCAGTGGACCTTTTAACAAAAACTCCACCACTGTGCTGATCTTCCGCGTATGTATCTACCCTTTCTTTAAATAACTCGATGATCCACTGTCCACAAGCTCGGGTTAGAGACCAGAAATTCACCATCCTTTGTGAGAAGTAGACCCTGTACGCGAGTTTTAAATGAGTGCTCCCTGAACCTTATGTCCCCTCATTCCTCTCCTTTGTCCTTGTGCTTCCTTGGGGATCTGATATGTTTCATTAAGGTCACCTCACAATCCTGTGACTCTCCAAAACAAATGCAGCAGAACATTTCCCCAGGGCAACATCTGCAAGACATATTCAATCTTCATAATGGTTCTAAAAGCATGTTTGATGTTCTGCTGTGCTTTGTTTCTGCTTCCCACTAATCTTTTAAAGAAATAAAGCTGTACATTTGTTTCAGCCTGAGCAAAATATTTACGGAGAGCTGAAATCTCACATATTCCCAGGTCTCTTTGTGTATCACAAAGTGGGCCGTTGACAGTCTGCGGTGTTTCGAAGGGCATGTTCTTCGAAACATGCGTAGAGTTGCTGCCTTACAATGCCAGAGACCCAGGTTCAATCCTGACTAAGGGTGCTGTCTGTACGGAGTTTGTATGTTCTCCCTGTGACTGCGTGGGTTGTCTCCAGGAGCTGTGGTTTCTTACCACACTCCAAAGACGTGCACAGGGTGATTGTTGGTTGGAATTGGCTTGGTGGGACAAAGGTCGTGCCTCCAGGCTGTATCCCTAATGTGCACAATTTACAGAAGCCAATTAACCCACAAACCTGTACTTCTCCGGAGTGTGGGAGGAAACCGCAGCTCATGGAGAAAACCCACGCGATCACAGGGAGAACGTACAAACTCCGTATAGACAACACCCGTAGTCAGGATTCAGCCCGGGTCTCTGGCGCTGTGAGGCGGCAACTGTAGCGCTGTGCCACTGTGCCACCCAAGTCCGTCTCCAAGGTTGTCCAGTAATCCAGTGGAAAAGAAAGATCGGATGCAACCTTGCATTAAATTTGGATTAAGTGAAATTCAATAAACTGTAGACGCTGGGAACCTGAAACAATGACAGCAGATGTTGGAAGTACTCAAAAGATTGGGAAAGAGAGACACAGAGAAGACAATTCATCAGATTAAGAAAAAGAAATGCTCCTCGTGTGTAGGATAGTGTTAATGTGCGGAGATCGCTGGTCGGTGCAGACTTGGTGGGCCGAAGGGCCTGTTTCCACGATGTATCTAAACTAAACTATAGATCATCAGTGGAACAATTGGGTGCAGCTGGTAGAACCACTGCCTGACAGCACTATATACCCAGGCTCGATCCTGACTGCCGTCTGTGTGGAGTTTGCACATTCTCTCTGTGACCACGTGGCTTTCCTCCGGGTGCTCTGGTTTCCTCCCACACTCCCAGGAGTGTGGGCTTGCAGGTTAACTGGCCTCTGTAAATTGCCCGTAGTGTGCAGGGAGTGGGTAAGAAAGAGGGATCACATAGAACGAGGGTGAACGGGTGATCGATGGTCGTTGTTGTTTCAGTGGGCCAAAGGACCTATTTCCATGCTGTATCTCGAAAGTGAATTAATCTGTGTCCCACAATTTCCTGTCTGTCTGTTACTGACAGATACCCCTTATATTCCTCTCGGCTGTGATAAATTGTGGTATTCCTCAGAATGATGCATCTTTATTCACACAGCCTCTCCAATGCCACGTGACCGCTGCAAGTCTTGACATGCGACAGGAGCAAAGCAAGTGTGCTTGCAAAAGCTCTGCCATGCTTCACAGAAGGTCTCAGGTTTGCTTCCTGCATCATCCCGTCTCCTGAGGAATGCCAGATTTAAATGCAATCAGATTACAGGGAACCAATACTAATTCCCAAGGTAAGTGATTGCTATTTTTGCAGATCCTTGGCGTCACAAGGTTTATTAATGCAAATACTGTCAAGAGGGATTCACTTTGCTGAAGGCACATTTTTATTTGGTTTGTCAGAACGAACTGAGGGAAGCAAGCCAGTTTGTGGCATACTAACCTATTTAGAATTTAGAGACACAGCATGTGTCCTTCGTCCCATGTGTCCTTCGTCCCACTGAATCCGTGGTGACCAGCGATCACCCTGGACACTAGCACTATCCTACACACCAGGGACAATTTACAATTTTAGAGAAGGCAATTAACCTACCAACCCGCGTATCTTTGGAGTGTGGGAGGAGATCGGAGCACCCGGAGAAAACCTACGCGATCACAAGGAGAACGTACAAACTTTGTTTGATAGCACACTTAGTCAGGATCTATATGGGGCTTGTACGATCTCCCTGCGACCGTGTGGGTTTTCTCCGAGTACTCCGGTTTCCACCAACACACCAAAAACATGCAGGTTTGTAGGTTAATTGGCTTCAGTAAATTGCCCCTGGAGTGTAGGATACAACTAGTGTACCTGGTGATTGCAGGTCGACACTGACTCAGTGCAGCAAAGGGCCCGTTTCCACGCTGTATCTCTAAAAGTAAAGTAAACACTTTGTCTGGCAGCTCCAAGGTAGACACATAAAGCTGGAGTAACTCAGTGGGACAGGCAGCATCTCTGGAGAGAAGGAATGGGTGATGTTTCAGGTCGAGACCCTTCTTTAGCTCGTCTGGCAGCTTGTTAAAATATACCCACCAGCTTCTAAGTGAAAAGGATGCCCCTCAGGTTCCTATTATATCTTCAAATCACCCCTCATTGTCTTTAATATTGATATTTATTGATGTGTGGACATGTTTATTTTGGGGGGAGAAATTAAGTCTATTTAAATCATTTTCAAAAGCCTAACTAATTGAGATGGTTAAAAGCCTTCCAAAAGTCTTTGGCAACAGAGAACACATGGAAAACGCACTCAGTCTGAAGAAGGGTCTCGACCCGAAACGTCGCCCATTCCTTCTCTCCAGAGATGCTGTCTGTCCCGATGAGTGACTCCAGCATTTTGTGTCTATCTTCGGTTTAAACCAGCATCTGCAGGACTCCGACAGTCCTTTCAGGTTAGGCAGAGGTTCACTTGCACCTCCTCCAACCTCATCTACTGTATCCATTGTTCAAGATGTGGACTCATACATTGGCGAGCCCAAATGCAGACTGGGCGATCGTTTCATGGAACACCTCCGCTCAGCCCACCTGAACCTACCTGGTCTCCCGGTTGCCAGACACTTTAATTCTCCTTCCCCTTCCTACACAGACCTTTCTGTCCCTGCTCTCCTCCATTGTCAGAGTGAGGCTAAACGCAAAGTGGAGGAACAGCATGTCCTCCCTCCTGCAGAATAATTTCTTATCATCGACCTCTGGAGAGTTACATTTGAGAAGCATTTAGACGGATGCTTAAACAGGCAGGACTTAAGGATGGAGTCCTGATGCAGGCAAATGGGCAACAAAATAGGTCAGTATGGCCTTGGTGGTCTGAAGGGCCAGTCCCGGCCAGAAACTGTGCTGCACAGCTCCAGGAGCTCTTGTAACCAACTCCACGATCAATGAAGACAGGACCAGATATCCCATCCAGATGAGGACACTGCTGCCAAAGCTTGCCCACATCTAGACACAGAGTAGTGGAGTAACTCAATAAGGCAGGCAGCAACTCTGGATTAAAAGGAATAGGTGATGTTTCGGATCGGGACCATGCTGGCGGCACGGTGGCGCAGCGGTAGAGTTGCTGCCTTACAGCGCCAGAGATCTGTGTTCCATCCTGACTGCGGGTACTGTCTGTATGGAGTTTGTACGTTCTCCCCCATGACCGCGTGGTTTTCTCTGGGTGCTCTGGTTTCCACCCATACTCCAAACACAGTTTGTAGGCTAATTTGGGTTCAGTAAAAATGGTAAATTGTCCCTAGTGCGTAGGATAGTGCTAGTGTTCGGGGTTATCATCATATCATATATATACAGCCGGAAACAGGCCTTTTCGGCCCTCCAAGTCCGTGCCGCCCAGCGATCCCCGTACATTAACACTATCCTACACCCACTAGGGACAACTTTTTTAACATTTACCCAGCCAATTAACCTACATACCTGTACGTCTTTGGAGTGTGGGAGGAAACCGAAGATCTCGGAGAAAACCCACGCAGGTCACGGGGAGAACGTACAAACTCCTTACAGTGCAGCACCCGTAGTCAGGATCGAACCTGAGTCTCCGGCGCTGCATTCGCTGTAAAGCAGCAACTCTACCGCTGCGCTACCGTGCCGCCCTTATCGCTGGTCGCTGGTTATCGCTGGTCGGCATGGACTCAGTGGGCCGAAGGGCCTGTGTCTGCGCTGTATCTCTCAACTAAAGTAGATAGTTTACTGTACTTTAGTAAACGGGTATGGATCATGTGCAGGCAGGTGAGATTAGTTTATCTTAGCATCATGTTTGGCACAGACATTGTGGGTCAAGTGCGCTGCAACCAAGGAGGCCGAAAAATTGGTGGTGGACCTGTATTTGCCCCACGCTTACATTCATTCAGAATTTTATTTCCACAATGCAATGAATATTAATCATCCTTAAACATCTGCCCTGTTAAAAGATAATTTGCTGGTATACAGATTGAGACCTTTCTAAGCTTCGGAACCCAAAATGAGCTACACCATGGTGAACAAGCAAAACAAACACAGCACTGGCATTTGGAGTTAATCACATATCATTGTTTATGCATGTTGATAATCCATTCCTTCCATTGACAGCCATCCACGTCAACCCATTTGATCAAGAGACAGAAAGACAACTGCAACTAATAAGTGAAAGTTGGGATTGTCCTAGAGTTCATGACATTGCATTGTTTTTACATGCTGGTAATCCCTTCCATTAACAGCCATCCTCGCCAAACCATTTAACAGAGAGAGAGAAAGAGACAGCGGGTAACGAAGACTCAGTGAAAATGTGCTCACCTTCTCGGGGTCTGTGGTGCTGATAACCCAGATGCAGTGGGCATTGTTTTCATATTGGACGGGGTAGTTGGGCGAAGTGATGACACCACTCGGACCACGAAGATTGGAGCCACATGTCCTTGCTGGATCAAAATTGAAAGTTAGAAACATGCGTTATAACAACTGTTGCAAAAAGAGCAAAGTCCCTCAGAGTCGGTCTCTCTACATGCACGCAATAACACAGACGGTTATAAACCTCGTTCGGAAGCACTACAGATGGGGGATGGTCCAAATGGAGGCAAAACCCATTTTGGATAATGAATGGGTTTACGTCTGAAGTTTCTCTTAAGGGATTGCTTTTAGACACATCAAAACGATGATCGGTTGAAAGCATCCAGCTTGACTCATTCAGTGTTGAGTGACTCATTCATAGCTTGACTCATTCAGTGTTGGCCTGGATGTTAATCAAGTTTGCTCTTCATTCGTTGGCCTCCAGTGAAGAACATTCATGCATGACACTAGACTCAGGGGAAGATGTCTATCGCAATGCCTGTCAAGATCAAAGAGCTTCTTGCTCAGTTGAGTTCAGAGATACAGCGTGGAAATAGCCACTTCAGCCCACGGCGACCAACAATTACCCCATACTCTAGCACTATCCTACACACTAGGGACAATTTACAGAAGACAATTAACCTACACATCTTGAGTGTGGGAGGAAACTGGAGCACCCATGCAGAAAGCCCACGCAGTCACGGGGACGTTGTACAGGCAGCACCCGTAGTCAGGATTGAACTCTGGTCGATGGCGCTGTAAGGCAGCAACTCTACCGCTGCGCTATCGTGCCGCCCTGATTTTAGGTGCAGCATGGAAACATAAACTAGGCCACTCCATTGAGACACACAATAGGATGGGCCAGAGACTATGGATGGGAAAGAATAAACACCGCATGATGTTTTGGATCTTCTGCTGCCTGTCCTCTCTTTGAAAGCTCTGACACCCAGCATAATTTCCCACTTTCTCCTTGTGATTTAGGGTGGCACAGAAGTACAGCGGGCATAGCTGCTGCCTCACAGTGCCAGAGACCTTGGTTCGTTCCTGACTACGGCTGCTGTCTGTGCGGAGTTTGCACCTATTCCCTGTTTTCTCTGGGTGCTCCGGTTGCCTCCCACACTCCAAAGATGTGCAGGTTTGTTGGGTTTTTGGCTTGTGTAAAATGTTCCCAGTGAGTCGGACTGTCCTAGTGTATGGGGTGATTGCCGGTCAGAGTCGACTCAGTGGACCAAAGGGCCTGTTTCCACGCAGTATCACTGACGTCTAAAGATTTAATCAACCGCAACTATGATGAGAATTATTGACACTCTTCCAAGAAAAAAGACCTGCCTGCACATTTTAGCCTGCAAATGAGTAGCAGTGGATAAAACATCTTCCATGCATTTCCCTTGCCATATTATAGTTGTACAGTGCCGCGCTGTGCATGAAAATACAATAAAAAGTCATTTTGGAAGTCGGAAATCAATTAAATGCCCACAGCATGCTTGGCTGAGGTGCAGTAATCCTCAAAATATTCAGTTCCCCACTAGGTCAATTGATAGTTTTATTCCATATCTTTCCATGCAATGTGGGCTTTGTAAAGATACCATTTATTTCCCATCCATTTTCCCTGTGTGAAAGCAGAGGCAAAACAGAACCCAGACTCAATGCAGCATGTCTGGCAAAATTGTTCTCTCCTTGTTAGCGAGCTACCCAACATTGGAGAATTCTCTTCGAGGCTCTTTGATGTGAAATTTTAAGATTTTAACTCAGAGACAATATACATTGTTTTATTGTATAATAAAACAATGTATATTTTATACGTTGCTTTATTATACAATAAAACAATCTATACATTGTCAGTATGAGGCCACACACAAATTGGAGGAGCAACACCTCATATTTTGCTTGAGCAGCTCACAGTCCAGTGGTATGAATTTTGATTTCTCTCATTTCGTAGCTCTTGCATTCCTTATCTCTCCATCTCCCCCCCACCGCTCCACTCAGAGTCAGGATCGAACCAGTGTCTCTGGTGCTGTAAAGCAGCACCACCACTGTGTAGCCCTTGTCTCCCTTTTTTACTTAGATGGAGTGGGGAAGGATGCTGGATTTAGCTTTTATTTATTTAACTCTGTAAATCGTCTTATTCCTTTACATGATTCTTGGTCAAATTTTATTTGATAAGACTCCATCAAAGTCTTTCAGAAGATTGTTTTATATGACACCAATTATTTAAATGCACTACTGTTGTTGTTGTTGTTGTTGGCGCTCAGATTTAACAGTGCTACATTTACTATCACATTCATCATTGACCAAGGCCTTTCCCATCTCCATTGGCTCCTACAACCCTCCAAGATCTTTGCCCCTGAACCATAGGTTTTTATGGCCCCATTATTGCCACACACGTGCCTACAGTTGGCAAGGCTTAGAGTTCTGGAACTTCCTCTCTGAGCATTTCTACATCTCCACATCTACTCTGCTTCCTTTAACAATCTCCTTGGTGCCTCAACGTTGGATGAACCTTTCAGTCAACTGGTGCAACTCGCTGCTAAAATCAACTTGATATCGCTCTCATAAAGTGTTTTGAGGAAGGCACGAAATAAAATGCATGCGTTAATTTTCCATGAGACCATATCTATTAATGAAACGCATCATTCCTTCTAATTAAAGGCAAGCTGCTCTCATATCTAGAATTAAGTTCATACGTCATAGGAACAGAATTCGGCCCAACGAGTCCACTCCGCCATTCAATCATGGCTGATCTATCTCTCCCTCTCAACCCCATTCTCCTGCCTTCTCCCCATAACCTTTGACACCCGTACTGATCAATAATCTGTCAATATCCACATTAAAAATACCCAATGATTTGGCCTCTACAGCCCTCTGTGGCAATACATTTCACAGATTCACCACCCGCTAACGAAAGAAATTCCTCCACATCACTTTTCCAAAGGTATGTCCTTTGATTCTGAGGCTGTGCCCTTTGGTCCGAGACTGTTCCACTAGTGGAAACATCCTCTCCACATCCACTCTATCCAGGCCTTTCACTATTTGGTAAGTTTCAATGTGACATCGGTGGTGGGGAAAATGCTGGAGTCAATTATAACAGATGAAAAAGCGCCAGATTTGGATAGCAGTAACAGGATCGTTCTGAGTCAGCATAGATTTACAGAGGGGAAATCATGCTTGACTAATCTTCTGGAAATTTTTGAGGATGTAACTAGGAAAATGGACAAGGGAGAGCCAGTGGATGTAGTGTACCTGGACTTTCAGAAAGCCTTTGATAAGGTCCCACATAGGAGATTAGTGGGCAAAATTAGAACATATGGTATTGGGGATAGGGTATTGACATGGATAGAAAATTGGTTGACAGACAGGAAACAAAGAGTAGGGATTAACGGGTCCCTTTCAGAATGGCAGGCAGTGACTAGTGGGGCACTGCAAGGCTCGGTACTGGGACCGCAGCTATTTACAATATACATTGATGACTTAGATGAAGGGATTAAAAGTAACATTAGCAAATTTGCTGATGACGCAAAGCTGGGTGGCAGTGTGAACTGTGAGGAGGATGCTATGAGGATGCTATGAGGATGCAGGGTGACTTGGACAGGTTGGGTGAGTGGGCAGATGCAGTTTAATGTGGATAAATGGGTTATCCACTTTGGTGGCAAGAACAGGAAGACAGATTATTACCCGAATGGTGTCAAGTTAGGAAAAGGGGAAGTACAACGAGATCTGGGTGTCCTTGTCCATCAGTTACTGAAAGGAAGCATGCAGGTACAGCAGGCAGTGAAGAAAGCCAATGGAATATTGGCCTTCATAACAAGAGGAGTTGACAAAAAGAGCAAAGAGGTCCTTCTGCAGTTGTACAAGGTTCTAGCGAGACCACGACCGGAGTACTGTGTGCAGTTTTGGTCTCCAAATTTGAGGAAGGACAGTCTTGCTATTGAGGGAGTGCAGCATAGGTTCACAAGATTAATTCCCGGAATGGCGGGACTGTCATATGTTGAAAGAATGGGG
This sequence comes from Rhinoraja longicauda, assembly GCF_053455715.1. Classification (NCBI taxonomy): domain Eukaryota; kingdom Metazoa; phylum Chordata; class Chondrichthyes; order Rajiformes; family Arhynchobatidae; genus Rhinoraja; species Rhinoraja longicauda. The sequence continues at coordinate 12,098,199 of NC_135957.1, read as the reverse complement.
CGCCTGGACTTGAATACACTGGAATTTAGAAGGATGAGCAGGGATCTTATTGAAACGTACAAAATTATTAAGGGATTGGACACGTTAGAGGCAGGAAACATGTTCCCGATGTTGGGGGAGTGTAGAACCAGGGGCCACAGTTTAAGAATAAGGGGTAGGCCATTTAGAACGGAGATGAGGAAAAACTTTTTCACTCAGAGGGTTGTAAATCTGTGGAATTCTCTGCCTCAGAAGGCAGTGGAGGCTGATTCTCTGGATGCTTTCGAGAGAGTTAGATAGAGCTCTTAAAGATAGCGGAGTAAGGGGGTATGGGGAGAGGGCAGGAACGGTGTATTGATTGTGGATGATCAGCCATGATCACAGTGAATGGTGGTGCTGGCTGGAAGGGCTGAATGGCCTACTCCTGCACCTATTGTCTATCCCCCCCCCCCCCCCACCTCTCATCCTTCTGAATTCCAATGAGTACAGGCCAAGAGCCATCAAACACCAAATTAATCCATGGCCAATCCAGTGCTGCAGCCACAACTGTGTGGAGAGTGAACATGGTTTTACACTAACACAAATCCTTGAAGATTTCAAAAGTACAGCAACGGCTCATGTTAACGGACTTTGTTTATAGCGGATGGACTGATGCCATCCCAACTTTTCCCGGGCCCGGTTTGTAAGGTGCACCAGCGAGCTCTTCTGCACCCACCGCTCGCTCCGGTTGATGCGGCTCACGTTGGAGCCCATGGGGACAGAGCTTTCTTCAGGCCGCCACCAATGACAGGACGCGCTCGGTCACCATGAGGCTCCCTCCCCTCTCACCAGCCGCCGCTTATTCCTGTTGGTCGTCGCTTTGTCCACTCCTTCTCTCTCTCCCCTTTCTTCCATCGATCTGTCCACTTGGACTCACCTCCCCACTTCACCACCGCCTCCTCCTCTTTCTTCTGTCGCTCGTTTCACTTGGACTATCCCTTCCTCCACTGCTGCCCCCTACTCCATTGCTCTGTCAAATTGGACTCTCTCCACTCCCACCTCCTTCTCCTCATTCCACCACCACCCCCTCCTCCTCCAGAGTCGCCGGCATAGACCACCTTGGGAGCGGGCAGTGGACAGATTGATGGCTGGCTGGGTGAAGGGGCAGCTGGTGAGGGGGAGGGGGGGGGGAAGAGCCCCACCGTGATTGATCACGTCCTGTTGTTGGCAGCAGCCTGAAGAAAATGCCGTCCCAAGGCGCTACAACATGAGCCGCAACAACAGACACAATAGACAATAGACAATAGACGCAGGAGGAGGCCATTCGGCCCTTCGAGCCAGCACCGCCATTCAATGTGATCATGGCTGATCATTCTCAATCAGTACCCCGTTCCTGCCTTCTCCCCATACCCCCTGACTCCGCTATCCTTAAGAGCTCTATCTAGCTCTCTCTTGAATGTATTCAGAGAATTGGCCTCCACTGCCTTCTGAGGCAGAGAATTCCACAGATTCACAACTCTCTGACTAAATGGCCTACCCCTTATTCTTAAACTGTGGCCCCTTGTTCTGGACTCCCCCAACATTGGGAACATGTTTCCTGCCTCTAACATGTCCAACCCCTTAATAATCTTATACGTTTCGATAAGATCTCCTCTCATCCTTCTGACCCATCACCGGACTGTGCAGTGGGTGAAGAAGGGCTCGCTGGTGCAGACCGGCACCATCGGCATCTAGTTTTAACGTGCTGGAGTAACCTAGCCGACTGAATTAGTCTGAGGAAGGTTCCCGATGTTATCTATCAATGTTCTGCAGAGATGCTGCCCGACCACTGAATTACTCCAGCACTTAGTGTCCATTTGTTTATTAACCGTCACCTGGAGTTCTTTGTTTCAACGAGCTACAATAACAATATCTTACTCGTTTTCAGCAGATTATCGGCAATAATGGATACTATTCCACCCCCCCCCCCCCAAATGGTCTGTTATAAAAGGGTTTACTGAACTGTAAAGTTCCTTTTGAGCATTAGAGCGTGGGACCATTTTATTGTTCTAACTGTGATTATTTTCTATTCTTAGTGGATAAAGAACCCGTACATCTTTTGAAGATGTGTAGTTGTTAATCCAGTGGATGACATGACACTGACCCAGAAGGTAATCCACTGGACTGCACAATGGCACAGCTGGTAGAGCCATGACCCAGATGGCTTGGGTGCTGTCTGTGTTCTCCCTGTGACCACGTGGGGATTTCTCCGACTGCTCTGGTTTTCTCCCACACTCCAAAGACGTGCAAGTTTTGGGTTAATGGATCTCTCTAAAGATAAATGCCCCTAGTGTTTAGGGAGTGGATGAAAACATAGAATAACATAGAACGAGTGAACCGGCGATTGATGGTCAGCGTGGACTCGAGGCAGTGAGGGGCCTGTTTCCAAGCTGTATCTCTCAATTCCACAGCATTCAAGAAAGACAGGTGGCCAAGCCGATGGCCTTCAGGTGAAACAACTCGATCTGCAAATCATTCTTTGATTGCTTACCCCGGCAGACAGGTCGGTGGTCGTTCCAGGCAGATAGCGTGTCGGTCACCTTCTGACAAGTGATGCTTTTTGACCCCTGAAGCACATAGCCATCATCACAGGAGAACTGCAAAATGGCTCCCAATCTGATGCAAACACAAAACAGGATCACAAAACGTTACTCCTGTCAATAACTCTCCTTTCCTTCAATTAAATCTATTAGTGCACAAAGCTACATGAGAAACAATCCTTACTTGAAGCATCCACTGGCAATCCTGCTACTTTTAGGTAGGGAATGGATTTCTGCAAGCTGCTTTGTTTTAACAAGGGGTGGTCAAAAAGGCTTTTGGCACATTGGTCTTCATCAATCAGGGAATTGAGTACAGAAGTTGGGATATATAGATGTTGCAGTTGTATAAGACTTTGGTGAGGCCACATTTTGAGTATTGTGTTCAGTTCTGGGCACCATGTTATTGGAAAGATGTTGTTAAGTTAGATTAGCCGCAGAGAAGATTTACAAAGATGTTGCCAGGACTTGAGGGTCTGAGCTTTAGGTAGAGGTTGAGCAGGCTGGGACTTTAGGCCTTGCAGCGCTGGAGGATGAGGGGTTATCTTACAGAAGTGTATAAAATCATGAGTGGAATATGTCAGGTAGACACACAAAGTTTGCCCAGAGTAGGGGAATCAAGAACCAGAGGACATAGGTTTAAGGTGAAGGGGAAAAGAGTTTATAGGAATCTGAGGGGTAACCATTTCCACACAAAGAGTGGAACAAGTTGCTGGAGGAGGTAATTGCAGGAGGGACCATCACAAAGCTTAAGAAACAATTAGACAGGTACATGGATAGGACAGGTTCTGAGTGATATGGGCCAAATACAGGGAAGTGGTACTAGTGTGGATGGGACATGTTGGCTAGTGTGGGCACATTGGACCAAAGGGCCTGTTTCCACACTGTATGATTCTGTGACTTTTATTTTAGGTTGTCACTGTGATGTTGGAAATAACGCCGGATCAATAGTGAATACCTGTACGGCACCCAAAACAATGTCTCACTTAATACATGTGACAATAATAAACAATTACCAATACCAGCAAGGAACCAAACACAACTGTAAAGAACCAAACCTGAAGTAATTGAGGGAAACCACAAGCCGAGATTTGAATACACTGTGACAGCAGTCATGACACCAGATCAATAATGAATACACTGGCACACAGGACAGTGAACTCACCAGATGGGCTTCAATTCTGGTGATCCTGGAATCAACCCCACACCTTCCTCTCTGACCCCAGGATTTATAAGAAGTATGTTTGTCGGATCGGGTTAATAGGGCCAATGGACTTAATTGGACTTGGCTGTGGCTCATTTACCTGAGGCTGGGAGAGGAGCAGATCTTAAAGGGGACCTTTCATCACAGCACATGGAAGTGCAAGGAAGAGAGGGATGTGAATCATGTACAGGCAGATGAGATCAGTTCAACTTGGCACAGTCATTGTGGGCCAAAGGTTTCTGGTCTGTACTGTTCCATGGAAATGGAATCATAGAAACAATACTCCATCCTTTGTTCCAACTATATTCTTTTTTTATTTTTTTAAAAATATTTTTTATTTTTGAAAAGCATATGTACAAATAGAAATAAGAAAAAACACATTTGTTACAAAGTTCTTACATAGCTTCAATTTTTAAATTTTTGAAGAGAGAAAGTAAAAATAAAAATAAAAAACTATAAACTTGGGGAGAGAGAATAAGAGGGTTTAAAAAAAAGGATCTAACAATAAAAATTAAAGGGAGTAGATCCGGGAGACAATAACCACAGTTGTGCATCCAACCCCTAACTCAAGTTTCAACTTTTAATTTAAATTTTTTATTTTAGTCCTGTGCCAAACATTTACTTTTCTAAAAATTCAATAAATGGAGACCATATTTTTTAAAATAACTCAGGTTTGTCGATTAAGGCAAACCTTATTTTTTCCAAATGCAGGGTCTCTGTCATTTCCGTAGTCCACATTTTAATTGTGGGGGTTACAACTATATTCTAACTCGGAGGTATACAACAGGAGGAAAGCAGAACGGTTATGTTCGTTACATTTTCAAAATTACTGCACATTGTCAATGTGAGAGGAAACCGGTGTAGCCGGAGAAAACCCAAGCGGTCACAGCGAGGACATGCAAAGGCCGTACAGACAGTGCCCGTAGTCAGGATCGAACATGGGTCTCTGGCGCTGTAAGGCAGCAACTCTGCCGCTGTGCCACCCCTGTGTTTCGTGTTTCTCATTGGAAATATGAAGCAAGATAAGCAAGTTCATCTCCTTTTGACACTACTCTTAAAAATGAAGCTTATAATCCATCACAGTGAAATAAAGAAATAGACATGCTTCTTGAACTGCATTTCCGTAAATAATTAAGTGTGTATACAAAAATAATTAAATTTGATTCATATAGAGCACATCACGTATCTTACACTATCTTTAAATCTGTGCACTTTGTCTGCTTCTGAAACTCATTAAATATTATTTATATATAAACATAGCATAAAAAGTAAGGAAATTTGTGTTTGGTAGATTATTTCTTTGTTGTAACAATGCTTCTTGCCAATAAATCTTATACCGTTGGAAAGCCTGTTTATTTCCCTTTTAAATGGTGCCACATTTGTAAGGAAAATGCATTTGTGGGATGAGCAGCAGAGCTGAGTATGTGGGTTGCGCCCATGAAAAATCTGCCAAATCTTCTCTGCCAATGCCAAACAGCTTATTCTGCCATTGACTCTTGTTCGGTGTTGTTTGGTGGATTGGATGATTGAAGTCTGAAGAAACAAGACATATTGGCAATTTAACAATTTATTCATTTAATAAACAGGAGCCTCAGTAGCGTGTGGAAGAACCATACACAGCCACAACAGCCTGGCACCTCCTCCTCATGCTGGTCACCAGCCTGGTCACACACTGTTGTGGGATGGCATCCCATTCTTCAACCAGCATTTGTCGCAAGTCAGCCAATGTGGTTGTGTTGGTCACTCTGGCACGAACAGCACGCCCAAGCTGATCCCACAAGTTTTCAATGGGGTTGAGGTCAGGACTGCTGGCAGGCCATTCCATCCTCTCCACACCCAAATTCTGGAGGTAGTCTCTGAGAAACCCTGCTCTGTGGGGGCGAGCATTGTCATCTTGGAGGATAGAGTTTGGTCCCAGACTGTGGAGATATGGGATTGCCACTGGTTGCAGAATCTCATCTCGATATCTCTCTGCATTGAGATTGCCTCCAATGATGACAAGCCTCGTTTTTCCAGTGAGGGAGATGCCGCCCCACACCATCACACTGCCTCCACCAAAAGATGTTACTCTATCGGTGCAGCAATCAGCATAGTGTTCTCCGTGTCTTCTCCACACTTTGACCCTATGATCCAACTGCCGTAGGCAGAATCTGGACTCATCGCTGAATATAACGTTCCTCCACATGTTCAGGTTCCAGTGCACGTGTTGCCGACACCAGCGCAAACGGGCCTGACGGTGAAGGGCAGTCATGGCAGGCCTCCTGGCAGCCCTATGAGACCGGAGATCGGCTGCGTGCAGTCTGTTCCGAATTGTCTGGGCTGAGAGCCGTCGGCCATATCGTCCTGCAAACCTTGACTGCAAATCTGTAGAAGACAGCCTACGGTTCCTAAGTGCTGACAGGGTGAGGAAACGGTCTTCTTCAGGTGTCGTCTTCTTGGGACGCCCACTTCGCGACCTGTCTCTGACATCCCCCGTTATATGGAACTTGGCCTTCACTTTGGAGATGGTACTAGGGCTCACTCCAAATAATGCCGCAACTTGGTTTTGCGGAACACCAGCTTGAAGTTGCCCTATCGCACGGGCCCTATCCAGATCAGTCAAACGTGGCATGCCGATTCTTGGAGCAGACACCTACTGACCACTCTAGCAGGGCCCATGGTCACAGATGCTGCGAAAATCGCCACAAAGTTGGCTGTGGAAGTCGGCTATGGGAACAGATCTACCGATCAGAGCAGAAGTCCCAATGAGGTCGGATCTTGGAAGAAAAGTTGTGCAAACTAATGAAAAAAAATCTCAAAAATCTCAAAATCCTACATACAGCTTTAGACTTTAGACTTTAGACTCTGAACTAAACTTTAGAGATACAACACAGAAACAGGAACTTTGGCCCACCAGTCCATGCTGACCAGCGATCACCTCGTATACGAGCACTATCCTACACACAAGGGACGTTACTATTTACAAAAGCGAATTAATTTACAATAGTGTATGTCTTTGGAGTGTGGAAAGAAACCGGTGCACCCAAAGAAACCCACGTGGTCACAGGGAGAACGTACAACCTCCATACAGACAGCACCCGTAGTCAGGATCGAACCCGGGCGCTGTAAGACAGCAACTCTACTGCTGCGCCACTGTGCCGCCTGAAATAAAAATTCACTCTAAATGAAATGAAACAAAACTGCTGCAATTTTTTTTACAAATGAAAAGTGTACAGTTCCAGTTTACATCCTAAATAAGAATTATCCAGAGGCATTGCTGAAAGCATAAACATAACAAATCTTGTGTTCCGCCAGAATTGTTTCTACTTATGTTTATCAGCATAAGTAAAAATGTATATTTTATGCATGTGTCTGTTTATGACTACGCGGTGATTTTGACTAACATCTGACCTCAATCAAAAACTCATCCTTCACCACATTCTGTACCTTCCACTTATAGTCCAACATAGGTAATCATGCCTCTCATCAATCTCTTCAGAAATATATAACAATCCAAGTGTAATACCGATTTACATGCTGGCATAGACGGTGAATACTCTAATGTTCCTATTTGATCATCAGAATCAGAATCAGAATGGCCTTTATTGTCATCCAAAAAACAAGTCTTTTGGACGAAATTCCGTTACCCACAGTCCAACAATAAGAGCAATAAAAATAAGTAATAACACACACATTCACAAACCAACACAAAACAAAAAAAAGAAACATCCATCACAGTGAGTCTCCTCCAGTCACCTCCTCACTGTGATAGAAGGCCAGAATATCTTTCCCTGCCGTCTTCTCCCGCGGTCAGGTTGTTGAAATAGCCACGTCAGGGCACCCGACATTGAAGCCCCCGCCAGGCGGAGAAAATCCCGCGGCCTGTTCCAGGCCGTGCCGGACGGTGAAAGGTCCGCAGCGGGCCGACCCAAGCCCCGCGATTGGTGGCGGGCGAAGACGCTGCCACTGCCGAAGCTCCCGCGATCGGCTCCCACCCAGGGGCCTGAGAGCTTCCGACGTCCACGTGGCCCGCGGCCGAAGCCTCCGAGGCCTCCGAAGGCGAGTCGCAGCCACACTGGCAGCGCCACTACAGCCTCCAAAGGCAGCCAGCTCTGCAGGTGGTAAGTCCGGTCCACGGGCTCTGGGAACCAGACCCCAGGTGGTCCCAGCTGGAGGCCGCCAGCTCCAGGTGTTTGGCCGATGGTAGGCCGCAGCGGGAACGGAGACACGACCCAGTAAAAAAAGGTCGCGTCACCATCTGGAAGAGACAATTTTACAGGTCCCCCCCCCACACAACCACAAAAAACAATACATCACATCTAAACACTACAATTAAGACAAAAAACAACAAAAGACAAGCGGACTGCAGGCGAGCCGCAGCTGCTGCACCGCACCGCCACTTCCTGTCGTATACAATTACAAATTATAGTCTTTAATAATTTGTAGTTACACCTCCTTTTGATTATTTAGACATATTTGTCTCCATTCCATTTACATTAAAATGATAAATATCTGCCAGCACTTTTGTGCCAAACACTTTCCCCATATTTTAATAATAGTTTAGTTTAGTTTATTATCACGTGTACTGAGGTACAGTGAAAAGCTTTGGTCGTGTGCTCACCAGTCAGCGGAAAGACAATACATGATTACAATTGAGCCATTTGCAGTGTATAGGTACATGATAAGGGAATAATGTTTAGTGCAAGGAAAAACCCGTCAAGTCTGATCAAAGGTAGTATAAGAAAATAACTGCAGATGCTGGTACAAATCGATTTATTCACAAAATGCTGGAGTAACTCAGCAGGTCAGGCAGCATCTCGGGAGAGAAGGAATGGGTGACGTTTCGGGTCGAGACCCTTCTTCAGACTGATGTCAGGGGGGCGGGACAAAGAAAGGATATAGGTGGAGACAGGAAGATAGAGGGAGATCTGGGAAGGAGGAGGGGAAGGGAGGGACAGAGGAACTATCTAAAGTTGGAGAAGTCGATGTTCATACCACTGGGCTGCAAACTGCCCAGGCGAAATATGAGGTGCTGTTCCTCCAATTTCCGGTGGGCCTCACTATGGCACTGGAGGAGGCCCATGACAGAAAGGTCAGACTGGGAATGGGAGGGGGAGTTGAAGTGCTCGGCCACCGGGAGATCAGTTTGGTTAAAGGTAGTCCAAGGTTCACCGATGAGGAACATAGTAGTCCGGGACTGCTCTCTGGTTGTGTAGGATAGTTCAGTTGCCTGATAACAGCTGGGAAGAAACAGTCCCTGAATCTGGTGGTGTATGTTTTCACCTTTCTTTACCTTTTCCCTGATAGGAGAGGGGAGAAGAGGGAGTTGCCAAGATGCGACTCGTCCTTGATTATGCTTCTGGCCTTTCCGAGGCAGCGTGATGTGTAAATGTAGTCAAGGGAAGGGAGGTTGGTTTGTGTGATAGTCTGGGCAGCATCAACAATACGTTGCAATTTCTTGCGGTCTCGGATGGAGCTGTTCCCAAACCCTGCTGTGATGCATCCCGATCAAATGCTTTCTTTGGTGCATATATATAACATAGCACAAAAAGTAAGGAGATTTGTGTTTGGTAGATTATTTCTTTGCTGTAACAATGCTTCTTGGCAATAAATCTTATACCGTTGGAAAGCCTGTTTATTTCCCTTTTAAATGGTGCCACATTTGTAAGGAACATGCATTTGTGGGATGAGCAGCAGAGCTGAGTATATGGGTTGCGCCCATGAAATATTTGCCAAATCTTCTCTGCCAATGCCAAACAGCTTATTCTGCTGTTGCTATTGACTCTTGTTTTGAGCTTCTGGTACCCCCAGGTGCTGACATATTGCTGATATTGCTGAAATGCACTCAAATGCTTTGTGGCCGTGGCCTCTGTTGCTCCAGCAAAACGGATAATCTAACAAGGCTCTGGAACCAAGTTTGCCGGAATATCGGTGATGAACCTGTAGCTGGACACAATGTGCTGTTTACCTGTCCTATCCATGTACCTGTCTAACTGCTTCTTAAATGTTGGGATAGTCCCTGCCTCAACTACTTCCTCTGGCAGCTTGTTCCATACACCCACCCACCCTTTGTGTGAAAAAGTTATCCCTTGGATTCCAATTAAATCTTTTCAACTTTACCTTAAACCAATGTTCTCCAGTCCTCAATTCACCTTCCCTGGGCAAGAGACTCTGTGCATCCACCAGATCTATTCCTCTCATGATCTTAATACACCTCTAAAATATCACCCTTCATCCTCCTGCGCTTTAAGGAGTCCCAGCCTACTCAACCTCTCCCTGTAGCTCAGACCCTCTAGTCCTAACAACATCCTCGTAAATCTTCTCTGTACCCTTTCCAGCTTGACAACATCTTTCCTATAACACTGTGCCCAGAACTCAACACAATGCTCTAAATGCAGCCTCACCAATGTCTTATACAGCTGCAACATGACCTCTTAACTTCTATACTCAATACTCTAGATGATGAAGGCTAATGTGCCTAATGCCTTTTTGACCACCTGATTTACCCACGACTCCACCTGCAAGAAGCCGTGCACCTGCACTCTTAGATCCCTCTGGTGTACAATACTCCCCAGAGCCCTACTGTGCAGGTCCTGCCCATGTTAGACTTCCCAAAATCCAAGACCTCACATTTGTCTGTATTAAATTCCACCAACCATTCCTCAGCCCACATGGCCAATCGATCAAGATCCTGCTGCAATTTTTCACAACCATCTTCACTATCTGCAAAGCCATCCACTTTTGTATTACCTGCAAACGTACTAATCTTGCCGTGTATGTTCTCATCCAAATCAATGACATAGATGACAAACAGTAACGGGCCCAGCATCAAACCCAGAGGCACACCACTAATCACAGGCCTCCAGTCCGAGAAGCAACCTTCCCACCATCACACTCTGCTTCCTTCCATGAAGCCAATTTTCTATCCATTCATCTATCTCTCATTGGATCTAACCTTCCAGAGCAGCCTACCATGCGGAACCTTGTCGAATGCTTTGCTGAAGTAAAGTCTGAAGTGTAAAGTGTAAATTCTAAAGTGTAAAGTGTAAAATCTAAAGTGTAAAGTGTAAAGTCTAAAGTGTAAAATCTAAAGTATAAGGCCTAAAATGCTGGAGTAACTCAGCCTCAATACTGGGGCTTTAAAAAAACCCCATTTCATCCAAAATGTGGACTTGGCTTCCGTTTTAATATATAATGCTTCTGAGTTGCATGCCTTGCAGGAGTCTCGTCAACTTCAATAACGTGCTTTCCCATCCTATGCCAAATATTATTCAAATATTCTCCGACATTGTTATCTGTGAGAACAAGCCACTGCAGACCATGGTCCCATCCAGATAAGGCAGCACACCTGAGAGCTTCCTTTCTTCTGCATCCAGCTTGCTGAAGTTGAGCTAAAATGCATAATTTTCATTTTGAAGTCGCATTCAGGGGCAATTTTCCTTTGAAGTTTTTTTTTTTGCATCGTCCTGTGCTGTCCAGCACGCCTTTCATTCCAAATAAAAAAAAGTTAGATATGTATCTGAGCAAAAAACATTTTCTCTCCTCGAGCCTAAATAAAAGATTCATTTTCTACCTGGTATTTTTTCGCAAAGCATCGATCAGAATGAGCGTTTGTTCTTACAGTCAAAATCAAGCCTTTGATTTTTCATTCTCTGCAGAGTTTCAGGTTTTCCCTCAAGATTTTACATTTATTTCTTCAGCAAAATTGTTAATTTGGTGGATGGATAACTGTACACGATTAGGCTCAGTTTTCCGTTCAACAATGATCGATAGGCCAAGCATACCTGGCTTTACGTGCGACTCGTTCACGTCCCCACTCTTCCCACTGCTTCTGGATACATGGGTCAATCTTCACTCCAGAAGTGGGCACAAGGAGTGAAGAGTGGCTAGGGTTTACAGCAGAGAGGAGAGCTGCTGCCTCATTGCTCCATCCACACTTCTGGTATCTTCTGTGAGTGAAGCTTACATGTTACTCTCTCACCACTGAGTCAAAGGGTGCTTCAGTTTCCTCCCACTTCTCAAAATGGGATCAGCTTTGGGCCCCATGTTTAGTTAAGATTAAGTTAAGTTAAATTTAGTTTAGTTTACAGATCCAGCGAGGAAACAGGACCTTCGGCCCAAAGAGTCCGCGCCGACATGCGATCCCCGGACAATAGCACTATCGTACACACTAGGGACAATTTACAATATTTAACAAAGTCAATTAACCTACAAACCTGCATGTCTTTGGAGTGTGGGATGAAACTGAAGCACCCGGAGAAAACCCACGTGGTCACGAGGAGAACGTACAAACTCTGTATGGACAGCACCCCATAGTCAGGTTCGAAGCTGGGTCTCTGGCACTGTGAAGCAGCAACTCACCATTGCAAAACCGTGCCGCCAATGAGGAAGGATGTGCTTGGGTTGGAGAGGGTACTGAGCAGGATTCCCGGAGATGATTGTGTTAATGCATGATGAGCGTTTGAGGGCTCTGGGCCTGTACTCGTTTGAGTTTATAAGGATGGGGGGGGGGGGAACCTGGGGAGGGGGGGACCTCATTGAAATTTACCAAATAGTGAAAGACCTGGATAGAGTGGATGAGGAGAGGATGTTTCCACTAGTGGGAGAATACACTATTGTGCTTTCTTGATCTCCACATCTGGGAGAAAGGACCAGGTTAGTTTGTTCATAGATGATGTGTTTATAGACTATTTCGACCAAGCTCCGTTGATGAAGACAGGTTGGTGTTCGCCTTGCGTCAACTACCAGCACTTTGTTCTTGTTGATGTTAAGAGTAAGATTGTTCTTATTCTGACACCACGACACAAGATTCCCAATCTCTTTCCAGCACCCCATTTCATCATTGTTCCAGCCAATTCAGGATGCATCACAGCCTGCTTTGGGAACAGCTCCATCCAAGACCGCAAGAAATTGCAAAAAGTTGTGGACGTGGCCCAGATCACCACACAAACCAACCTCCCTTCCATTGACTCCATCTACACTTCACGCTGCCTCGACAAGGCCACCACCTTCCGAGAGGGAACTGGTACACAGACAGATCCTAGCAATGAAAACCTGCCTTCCGTCAATACGCAAAGATCATTGTGATGAGACGAAGCAACAGAAAAATAAAATTGAAGAGAATCCACCACCAGCTTACACCATAACTGATAAACTGAAGATTATCAACAACCACTGTACTATTGTGTGGAACCTTTACGACACCTGGAGTATCAGGGAACTGAGAGCAGCAGCTCACTTTTAGCTTAAGGTAGACACAAAATGCTGGAGTAACTCAGTGGGACAGGCAGCATCTCTCGAGAAAGAATGGGTGACATTTCAGGTCAAGACCCTTCTTCATTTTTAGTTTAGTTTAGTTTAAAGATACAGAGTGAAAACAGGCCCTTCAGCCCACAGAGTCCTCGTCAACCAGCGATCCCCACACACTAGCACTGTCCTAAACACACTACAGACAATTTACAATGTTACCAAATCCAATCAGCCTACAAACCTGCATGTCTTTGGAGCGTGGGAGGAAATCGGAGCATCTGTGGAAAACCCACACGGTCACAGGGAGAACGCACAAATTCCGTACAAACAGCACCTGTAGTCAGGGTGGAACCTGGGGCTCTGGCGCTGTAAGGCAACAACTCTACCGCTGTGTTACCGTGCCACCCTTCTCCCATCTCAGAGGGATAACAGCAACCAAGTTGACAATTTAGACATCGACTAATCTGTCGTGTTAGCAACATAACAAGTAATGCAAGTAGGGAAGGGCACGGTGGCGCAACAGTAGTGTGGCTGCTTCACAGCGCCAGAGACCTAGGTTCAATCCATTGCTGCTGTCTGTGTGGAGTTTGTATGTTCTCCCTGTGACCGGTTTCCTCCCACTCTCCAAAGGCGAGCAGATTTGTTGGTTAATTGGCTTCTGTAATTTGTCCCAAGTGTGGAGGATAGAACTAGCGTATAGGGTGATCGCTGGCTGGCGTGGACTCGGTGGGAGGATGGGCCTGATTTCTTGCTGTGTCTCGAAACTAAACTTAACTAAACTTTAAGGAGGATGATATTAACAATAGAGCTTATGTCTTTAAAAATATCAAACAAGTTAAGAGTTGTAAGAAGAGACATTTGTTTTGACGATAGAGATGGTGCAATAATATAGGGAAGTTCTATTGCCAGAAATGCACTAAAATGATTTGTGTAGCACATCTCATATTTTCCATGTAAAAACACACAGAAGAAGCAGTGTGGCACCAGTCTGGCAGCATCACCCAAGTACACATGTGACATGATGCATGTAAAAGATCTTGCAGAGGCCAACGACGTGGCACTACAATTTGTAAGAAAACAACTGCAGATGCTGGTACAAATCAAAGGTATTTATTTCACAAAATGCTGGAGTAACTCAGCAGGTCAGGCAGCATCTCAGGAGAGAAGGAATGGGTGACGTTTCAGGTCGAGACCCTTCTTCAGACTGATGTCAGGGGGGGCGGGACAAAGGAAGGATATAGGTGGAGACAGGAAGATAGAGGGAGAACTGGGAAGGGGGAGGGGAAGAGAGGGACAGAGGAACTATCTAAAGTTGGAGAAGTCGATGTTCATACCGCTGGGCTTTAAGCTACCCAAGCGAAATATGAGGTGCTGTTCCTGCAATTTCCGGTGGGCCTCACTATGGCACTGGAGGAGGCCCATGACAGAAAGGTCAGACTGGGAGTGGGAGCGGGAGTTGAAGTGCTCAGCCACCGGGAGAACAATTGGCACTACAATTTGCTCGCTATTGGCAAATAGTTGTGTGATGGCACGAATAAATAAAAAACCCGAGTACTCACAAAATGTTGGAATAGCCCAGTGGTTCAGGCAGCATCGTGGAGAACCTGGATATGTGACCCACTTCGGGTCGGGAAGCTTTGAAACATCATCTATCAATATTCACCAGTGATGCTGCCTGACCCGTTGAGTTACTCCAGCACCTTGTGTCCTTGTGTGTAATCCAGCAACTGAAGTTCCTTGTTTCTACCCAAGTATTAAGGTGAAATAGTACTAAAGTACTAAAGGGCCGAATTACCTACTTCTGCACCTATTGTCTATTGTCTAAATTAAAAGGCACAGGGTGGGGAACAAAAATACGGAAATATCCAGACATCCAACAGTCTGGTACAGGTTCCTTGAACATTCCAAAGACATGCACATTTGGAGGTTAATTGGCTTCTGTTAATTGTTCGTATTGTGTCGGATACAGGGCCATTTTTACAGCATTATGGGCCCCCGGGCAAAGCAGTGTACTGGGGCCCCTAGCGTTACTCTCACCCACCCCCCTTTCCCTACCAGCCCCCCCCCCCTGTCGTGCCGGCGAAAAGCACTTACCGAAAAGCACTTAGCGATGGACTTAGGGTGCTACATTGTTGCGAAAAGCACTTGCAGATCGCTGTGAGAAGCACTTAGTGACCGAAAATGTTGCGAAAAAAGCACTTATTGAACCTACATTTTTTAAGTAGTATTTATTTATTGCAAGTCACTTAACATACACAGATCAGCATGGGGCCCCTATGCTCGTGGGCCCCCGGGCAAGTGCCCATCAGGCCCATGCGTTAAGATGGCCCTGGTCGGATAGAACTAGTGTATGGGATGATCGCTGGTAGGTACCGACAAGAAGGGCTGTTTCCATGTTGTATCACTAAACTAAAATAAACTAAGTGAGTTGGCTTGTTCAGTTCAGGTTAAACTTTGAGGTCATTGGAAACGATGAACAACATCGTAACTGGCTGGCAACAAACCCAGATAGTGAATGATGTTGGAAACCTGAGCGTGGGTGTGTTCATCAAGTCACTGCACACATGAGATGGAGTCAGGGATAATTAAAGGAGGATGTTGAAGAACTCATTACACAGTTGGGTGGAAGAACATCATCTGTATTATAGCTGAAACATATGCAACATACAAGTGTACAAATATCATGAGAGGAATAGATCGGGTAAATGCACCGTGTCTCTTGACAAGAGTAGAGGCATCAAGACTCAAAGACATATGTTTAAGGTGAGGGGGGAAAGGTTTAATAGGAACCTGAGGGGTAATTTCTTTACACAGAGGAGGGTGGGTGTATGGAACAATCTGCCAGAGGAGGTAGTTGAGGCAGATACTAGCGCAATGTTTTAATAAACATTTAGACAGGTACATGGACAGGATAGGTTTAGAGGGATATGTGCCAAGTGCAGGCAGGTGAGACTCGTGTAGATGGGACATGTTGCTCGGTGTGGGCAGGTTGGGTCAAAGGGCCTGCATGACTCTATGAATCTAAGTAGAAAAAAAGAAATGGACATCCATAAACTTGTCAGAAGTGGTAGTGCAGGAAAGAATCACCTGGAAAAGGAAACCCATACAAGTTGTGCTTATCTCACCTGTACAGGCAGAAGGTCAACCACATGCCTGAGAATTAACTACAAAAATGAGACTGACATAACCATGCAGAACCATGTGGTCTTTATGCTGTATCTTGCACAATGTTTTATCCTTTGCCTTGTGTCTGTGCACTGTGGACGGCCTGATTGTATTCGCTTTAGTCCTTCAGTTTACTTTACTTTAGAGATACAGCATGGAAACAGACCCTTCGGCCCATCGAGTCCACACCGATCAGTACACGAGCACTATCCGACACACGAGGAACAATTTACAATTGCAGAAGCCAATTAGCCTACAAGCCTGTACGTCTTTGGCATGTGGGAGGAAACCGGAGTACCCGGAGAAAGCCCATGTGGTTATCGGGAGAACGTACAAACTCCGTACAGACAGCACCCGTAGTCAGGATCGAATCTGGGTCTCTGACGCTGTGAGGCAGCAACTCTACCGCTGCGCCACCGTGCCGCCATATTCATGTATAGTCTTTATGCTAAATGTATAGCACACACAAAAGCTTTTTACTCTATCTCGGTACATGTGACAATAATAAATTGAACTAAACTATTTCTTGCATTAAAATATCTCAGGAGGGGATAATCAAGAGGATATTTGTAAAGTCAATGTAAATAAACATATTTTCCCAGCAGTTTGATAGCAAAAATGCCAATTAGGAATCCGTTGTTAATTTTATTAATACTAGTGACGTGCATCTGAATGAAATGTTGTAGGTCAGTCCTTTAAGAGATGAAATAATCCAGAACTTGCTTTCGAATTACTCTCGATCACAGATAAAAATCTAAACGTTAATTCACTCTAAGAAATCATGAATTTGACATTTAAATTGCCACTTTTCTGTAAATTATGCACTCTTTTCTTAAAATATGGACAGTTGATCTCTGAATTTTGCCTCTGCTTGCAAATAAAAGTACAAACAATAGTTTTCCCCTGTACTTTTGTACACGTGACCATAATAAACTGAAAATAAAGCAGAGTTCTGGGTAACCAAGCCAGATTCAGAAATGAAAGGCGAGTTTTTTCACAGTTGGCCTGAATTGGTGCCCCTCCAAACACATTGTAATTTGGGCGTGGAAAGCAGGAGTCGTTTTACCAAGAACAAGCGTACTGAAGCATGGGTAGACACAAAATGCTGGAGTAACTCAGCGGGAAAGACAGCATCTCTGGAGAGAAGGAATGGGTGACATTTCAGGACCCCTTCTTCAGACCAGTCTTCAGAACTGAAATCGGTCTTAAGAAGGGTCTCGACCCGACACGTCACCCATTCCTTCTCTCCAGAGATGCTGCCTGTCCTGCTGATTTACTCCAGCATTTTGTGTCTATCTTCGATTTAAACCAGCATCTGCAGTTCTTTCCTACACGTACTGAAGTATGTTTAGTTTCTGCAAATGATCCGCTTGTGCATGACATTGAAGACCCCATCGCAGAAGCGTCCACATCGCGGGGCTGGAAACTGGAAGTGTCCTGAGCTAATTCTGCTACCACCATCATTTATTGTAACAAGAGATGGCTCCCACTGATTGTCACCGGAAGCTTATGTCCTTTCCAGGACGGATAATGACAGCGATGCCAACATAGATGTTGGCCACAAAAGACGATTACATTGGCGCTGGCATTTCCTCATCTTCTAAAGTTAAAGAAACAACGAGGCTCAAGATTTCACTCTCAAAGTGCCATGCAAATAATTGGATAAAATAAGATAATGCTATTTGTGATAATAACGCTCATATTATGTATCATCCTTAGACAAAACAGGGATGATCACATACATGACATCTACAGTATTACTGAGAGCGGCAACACACGGGGCATTCCATAACAATGGATCATCAAACAGCCATAAATGGTTTTAATGCCATTCAGCATCAATATTTATTCATGTTCCAGTTATTACTTCAGGGATAGCTCCAAGGTCAGGAAATAACAGAGTGCAGCTCTTTTTTTTAACATGTAGTTGTAAACCTTTCTGACCTCTGTGATTGGTATTTGTTTTATTGTTTGTTTAGAACAAGGGTAGAATTAATGTCCAACTTTCAACCGCTAGGTTATTGAACAATTAAATAGAAGCTTAAGAAATTCAGCTTATAATAGACAATAGATGCAAGAGTAGGCCATTCAGCCCTTCGAGCCAGCACCGCCATTCAATGTGATCATGGGTGATCATTCTCAATCAGTACCCCGTTCCTGCCTTCTCCCTATACCCTCTGACTCCGCTATCCTTAAGAGCTCTATCTTGCTCTCTCTTGAATGCATTCAGAGAATTGGCCTCCACTGCCTTCTGAGGCAGAGAATTCCACAGATTCACAACTCTCTGACTGAAAAAGTTTTTCCTCATCTCCGTTCTAAATGGCCTACCCCTTATTCTTAAACTGTGGCCCCTGGTTCTGGACTTCCCCCAACATTGGGAACATGTTTCCTGCCTCTAACGTGTCCAACCCCTTAATAATCTTATACGTTTCGATAAGATCCCCTCTAAGTGCCCCTTGTTGGTGCATCCAATGTGATTCCTATATGGTTGACCAATATGTATGTATGTACTTTCAGCTTAGTTTAGTTTAGTTTAGTACAGCGTGGAAACAGGCCCTTCGGCACACTGAGTCTGTGCCGACCAACAGTCATCCATCCACTAGTTTTATCCCTCACACCAGGGACAATTTACTGAAGCCAATTAACCTACATATCTGCACACCTTTGGAGTGTGGGAGGAAACCGGAGAAAACCCACGCAGTCATAAGGAGAACTTACAAACTGCATACAGACAGCACCTGGAATCAGGATCAATCCCGGGTCTCTGGCGATGTGAGGCAGCAACTCTACCATGCTACCCTTGTAAGACAGCTTGGATGCATTCCTAACAATGGGCTTACAACATTCACATGCATCAAAGGTCTGCAAATGCACATGTAGGACAGCAGTTGATTTAACAGCAAAGCCACTAAACTCTGAAGAAACACCTAACACCAAGCATGAAGCACAGAAGTGTGTGTCCATACACAGGCACACACAGATGCACACGCATAGAAACACAGACATTGACACGCGCACACACATTGACACAAACACACACACACAGTGGAGCAGCGGTAGAGTTGCTGCCTTACAGCACCAGAGACCTTGGTTTGATCCTGACTACGGGTGCGGTCTGTACGGAGTTTGTACGTACTCTCTGTGGCCATGTAGGTTTTCTCCGGGTCCAATTTCCTCCCACATACCAAAGACGTACAGCATTGTAGGTTAATTGGGTTCTATTTTGTAGGATGGAACTAGTGATTGCTACCGGATCAGCCCAGACTTACTGTGCCAAAGTGCTTGTTCCCAAGCTGTATCTCTAAACTAAAATAAACTAAACACGCACACGCACATACACAGTATGTATTCCAGCCTCACCCCTACAACTCTCCCACCCCCTCCCACCCCCTCCCACCCAACCTAACAGGGCGCCACCTCCACAACCACCTCTTCTAATTAAAGACGAGCAATTACTGGCAGGATTGCAACTGCCTGATTTAACTCCTTAATTAAATCTTTAGAACTTAACTCCTTAGCTAAACTTCACCTACCCTTTTCTCCAGAGATGCTGCTTAACCCACTGAGTCACTCCAGTACTTTGCATCTATCTATGGATGGATGGTGTTTTAGGCCCCAAAAGCATTGGAACAAGAGGTGGTCCTGGAACCCTGATTCACAACATTTTCTTTCCCAAATTCCCAAAAAGGACACTGGTCGGAACGGAGCACACAATTTTTTGGTGCATTATCTTCGGAAGCTCAAGCCTCGATAATCATTTTCACATTCAAATTCATTCAATCACAACAGAGGAAAAAGCCATTCAGCCCATTGGTTTTTGCCCGCTCTCGGCAAATCCCATCAATCCCGTCCCTTCAATTATTCTCCCTCGGATGTCCACCAACTCCCCTGCCACCTGCTGACAGGGAACAATTTACAGCAGCTAATTTGCCATTCTCCAGCCTTCTCCCTATATAACCCCTGACACTTGTACTAATCAAGAATCTGTCTATTTCTGCCTTAGAAAAGATTCCTCTTCATCTCCTTGCTAAAGAAACATCCTAGACTCTCCCACTAGTGGAAACATCCTCTCCACATCCACTCTATCCAGGCCATTCCCTATTCGGTAAGTTTCAATGAGGTCCTCCTCATTCTTTTAAACTTCAGTGAATACAGGCCCAGGTCATTGAGGCAGATACTATCACAACGTTTAAAAAACATTTGGACAGGTACATGGATGGGATCGGTTTAGAGGGATATGGGCCAAACTCAGGCAGGTGTGACGAGTGTAGATGGGGTATATTGGTCAGCCAGGGCAAGTTGGGCCAAAGGGCCTGTTTTCACACTATATGACTCTGTGACTATGAATAAGGTAGGATTAGGATAAATAGGAGGGGTGGAGAGCATTGAGAAGCCTGTTTCTGTGCTGCATGACTAATATTCTGCTCCTTCATCTGGTTATGTAACCTTACTGTGAATCCACTAACTCTTTGAGCTTCTTTCAACTATTAATTGTGTAGTAAACCAATGTTGGGGCACCTCCAACTCTCTTCACTTTTTCTAATCATTACTTTTATTTCCCCAGTTGCTCTTTGAGGGGATTCTTATGCTTTCATTTGTTTTTCTTATGCATTCATTTTCATTTCATTTGAGGGGATTCTGATGCTTTGCCTTTGAATTCAAAGGTTTTAGACTCATTTTGCAGTCCGGGGACTCCGACATATAAATGATGTTGAAAGCTCAATGCATTCCCTCACTGAGACATTAAACCGAACCCCTGTCCAACACCTCAGGTCAAGGCTATTCATCATTTAGTCAGATTGCATGGAAAAGCAAGAGAGGTTATTTGTGACATCCTCATAGGCAGTTAATTTTAAATAAGCAACACAAGAACACGTCATGTAGAGGAGGAAACTGCAGATGTTGGTTTACACCGATGTTACACACAAAAATGCTGGAGTAACTCAACGGTTCAGGCAGCATCTCTGGAGAGAAGGAGTAGGTGGCGTTTCGGGTTGAGACCCTTCTTCAGACTGAGAGTCAGGGAAGAGGGAAACTGGAGGTATGAGGAGGTACAAAGAACAAAAGAATGAAAGGTATGAAAAGAACTAATCAAGGCCAGCAAGGTTGATCAAGGAAAGGTGGAGCCCACAATGGTCCAGTGTGGGTTGTGGAAGAGGTGATAATGAGGGGGTACGAACAATTAAACCAAGCAGAATGACAGTGAAACTAGCAGGTTGACTAGGGTGGGGGAGGGGCAGATAGAGAGGGAATGCAAGGGTTACTTGAAAGAGAAATCAACATGTTATCTGGTCTTTCCTTTGGGAAACTGGATCTCTACTTCATCAAGGCAACAACTCAAAGCATACTACATAAGGTCCCTAAAGCATTTTGAGATACTCTGAAATTGTAAATTCCTTTCTTACAGCGTAGAGTCTTTTTAATTTTTTCCATTTCCTTTCCGGCTCCTTTCTTGATTCTCGGCACCAAGCTGTTATGACAATTCCCTGTTTTAACTTTGGAGATTTATTTTGCATCTCAAATCTACTTATTTATTCTTTAGAATATTCCCTGAGGAATATTCTTTCGAGACACAGCATACAAACAGGTCCTTCGGACCACCGAGTCCACGCCGACCAGCGATCCACCCCGTGCACCAGCACTACCCTACACAGTATATAAAATGTTGACAAAAGCCAACTAACCTACTGACTTGTACATCTTAGGAGTGTGGGAGGAAACCGGAACACCGAGAGAAAATTAATATGTTCCCAGGGAGAACGTACAAATTCTGCACCCGTAGTCAGGGTCGAACCAGGGTCTCTGGCGCTGTGAGGCATCAACTCTACTGCTGCATCACTGGGGAACGAACAGCAACTGGGGAAATTATTTTCTTACAGTGTAGAGCCTTATATATTTGTTTCCTATTTCCTTTTGAGCTTCTTTCCTGATACTCAGCATCAAGCTATGGCTACCTGCCCCTGTCTTAACTTGGGAGGGTTTTTTTGCATTCCAGGTATATTTCATTAACCAAGAAAAAATTCATTTGGAATTTCAATTTCTGATGTTGGAACACCAACTCCTCGATTTGTGTAAGTTATCAGATTCATAAGACAGAGGAGCAGAATTAGGCCATTCAGCCCATTGAGTCTACTCCACCATTCAATCATGGCTGATTTATCTTTCCCTCCCAACCCAATTCTCCTGGCTTCTCCTCATAACCCCTGACACCGTTACTAATCAAGAATCTGGCAATGTCCAGCTTAAAAATGCGAAGGTATTTGTTCACAAAATGCTGGAGTAACTCAGCAGGTCAGTCTGAAGAAGGATCTCGACCCGAAACGTCGCCCATTCCTTCTCTCCTGAGATGCTGCCTGACCTGCTGAGTTACTCCAGCATTTTGTGAATAAATACCTTCGATTTGTACCAGCATCTGCAGTTATTTTCTTACCTTAAAAATGCCCAATGACTTGAATTCACAGCTGTCTGTGGCAATAAATTTCACAGATTTTCACTACACTCTGACTAAAGAAATTCCTCCTTATCTCCTCTCCAAAGGAATGTCCTTTAATTCTAAGGCTAAGCCCTCCGGTCCTACACTCTCCCACTGTTGGAAATATCCTCTCCACATCCACTTTATCCAAGCCTTTCATTATACAGTAAGTTTCAATGAGGTCCCCCCTCACACTTCTAAACTCCAGCGAGTACATGCCCAGTGCCATCAAACGCTCATCCTATATTAACCTAATCATCCCCGGGATCATTCTCGTAAACCTCCTCTAGACCTTCTCCGACACCAGCATATCCTCCATCAGGATTGGGGCTTCAACCTGCTCATAATACTCCAAATACTCAGCCTGAAGAAGGGTCTTGACCTGAAACGTCACCCATTCCTTCTCTCCAGAGATGCTGCCTGTCCCGCTGAGTTACTCCAGCATTATGTGTCTACCTTCGATTTAAACCAGCATCTGCAGTTCTTTCCCACACAATACTACAAATGCAGTCTGACCAGTGTCTTATAAAGTATAAGAAAATAACTGCAGATGCTGGTACAAATCAAAGGTATTTATTCACAAAATGCTGGAGTAACTCAGCAGATCAGGCTGCATCTTAGGAGAGAAGGAATGGGTGACGTTTCGGGTCGAGACCCTTGAAGAAGGTCTGAAGAAGGGTCTCGACCCAAAACTTCACCCATTCCTTCTCTCGTGAGATGCTGCCTGACCTGCTGAGTTACTCCAGCATTTTGTGAATACGTGTCTTATAAAGACTCAGCATTACATCCCTGTTTTTGTATTCTAGCCCTCTCAAAATAAAAATGCAATTTATGTTGATCATACCACTGAGAAACAAATGGAAGTTAGCAAGAAGCCAGAAGTTGGGATGCAAAACGAGGAAGACAAGATAACATCACTACATAACTCTCTGATGAAGTGTTGAAAGAGTCAGTATGATGGTGCCTCCATGTATCTGGTAAAAACACACACAAGTTGTTTCACGCAAAATAGTAAAAGGTGAAGTGAGGTTTCAGATATCAGCAATTTATGAATCACATTGCAAATTCTAGCACCGCTATTTCTTTCAGTGTTGACCCAACAAAGATCAAGTAGAAGTACGTGATTACTTAGAAACATAGAAAATAGGTGGAGTAGGCTGTTTGGCCCTTCGAGCCAGCACCGCCATTCAATATGATCATGGCTGATGTAAGATTTGAGAAGTTTTCCCTCATTTGGAAAGCAACACAATACCAAAGAGCTGCAGTTTGGACATTTTAAACGGGAGACTGGGGCTGATAGCGGAGAAAGGCTGCGGTCAGATTAACAAAGGATGTCACAATCCATGGGTCCTAAAATGGCCGCAGGACCTCGTGACCAGCCACAAAAGGTAAAAACCTTACATCCCAGTCTCTAGGTTTTCTGCAAAGCCATGGCCAGAACAAAGAATGGGTATTGGCCATGCAGAAACCTACGAAACCAGGTCGGAGTCCAGACACTGGGGCGCTGACATCAGCATACTCACAATGCCCCAAGCCGACCTAAATAGTTCATCTCAGTGAGGGGGCACATAGCCCATAGAAAACTACCTGGTAGGTGATGGGAAACCAGTTAACACCCATCACCTCACAATGAAATCCCAATTTACACCGTCTGGCCATCCCCGGTATCCCGGAACATAAGGCAGATCAGAAGATAAAACCTCATACATATCTTTTGAACAAAAGGATTCCAAGATCTGGCGGGAGATAGGACGGGTCAGGAACAGTATAACTGACCACTACTTTGGGTGAAAATGTTAAGACGGACAGGAGGCAAGAAGCGCAGAGAAAACCGGGTTCGAAGTCTGAAGTCAAGAAGAAAGTCGGAAAGAAAAACGGATGCAAGAGAGAGGAACAGGCACGCAACTCGAGGAGAAATACTGCCAAACGAACAGCCAGTAACCCCAGTAATAGCCCCATGGTGAGCATGCATTCCAAATCCTACATATCCTGGACATAGTTTAGTGTAGAGGGGAGGGTGGTTGTGAATAAACGTTGGGTGTGTACTAAAATATGTGTTGGTCAAGGTTGCGATGCGTCGTGCGTTCCCCATCTTACAGTCGTGTATGTGTCTTGCAGAACTGTGTTTAAGAATTCATAAGTAAAAGGTATTCGTGTATATGTCTAATAGAACTGTGTGTGTTTTATGATTCATAGTTATAAGTATTCGTGTGATTCGGTATGTGTTTCATAGTCATGTATTATAGAACTGTATAAGTATTCATGGACAATAGTCCCAAGTGCTGAATAAAAGCCTTTTTCATTTAAACCCTGGTTTTAAAATCTGGTCTGGTTGAATTTTTTCTGCACTATAAGAGCTCCTGCATCTAAGCCCAGTGTCTAGAACCGTAAGGGGTGAGTGGGTCGAACCACTCACGGGGAACCAGTGTGCACGGCCTGGTCAAGGGATCAGAGCAAGGCACGGGGACCTTAGGTCGGGCGAAAGCTCGGCGCAGAAACCCCTTACACTGATCATCAAAAATCAGTACCCCGTTCCTGCTTTCTCTCCATATCCCTTGATTCCGTTAACCCTAAGAGCTAAATCTAACTCTCTCTTGAATACATCCAGTGAATTGGCCTCCACTGCCTTCTGTGGCAGAGAATTCCACAGATTCACAACCCTCTGGGTGAAAAAGGTTTATCCTCATCTCAGTCCGAAATGGCCTACCCCTTAATCTTAAACGGTGACCCCTGATTCTGCATTCCTCCAACATCGGAAACATTTTTCCTGCATTTAGCCTCTCCAATCCCTTAAGAATTTTATATGTTTCTATAATTCTTTATGTGATTAGTTCCTGTCACAGGTCCACCGCCGATTTTCCAACAACTGGTGGTCCGGTCCCTCCTTTAATCTGGACAAAATCACCCCCCCATGGAAGTTCCCCCGAAAACATAGAGCCTAGGCCGGGTGAGGCGGCTGATCTCAACCTCATCGGGGCTTCCACGTCAATCAGAAGATCGAATTTTCCCCCTACGGCTGGGGCTCTGGAACTCCGGCCCAGGAAAAGCCGGCAGATCCGTTATCGTAGCCGACTTCCGAGGCTGACTGTGCGGGCCGTTATCTCGACCCCTCGGCGACCTAGGCCGTCCGTTCCGGTACCGTTGGACTTCTCTCAGAGGCCGTGACCTCTGATGGTCTGGCAAAACGGATAATCCAGAAAGGCTCTGGAAACAAGGGTGCTGGAAAATCGGCTGTGGGCATTTACATACTATATCCGGTCAACCATCAACAGGTTCATCGTACAAATGGCAAAATGGTGCTTACCTATAGTCAGACCCGGTTCTTTTCCCATTGTCCGGAACTCCAGGATCAGGACACGTGCCAGACTCCAGGGCAACTCCCCCTTGACTCACTGTAGCGTAGGAAAGAAAATAGCTGTTATAGCAGAAGGTGACATATGCATCACACGTATTTGAAACACTACCAGTTATTTATGATTTTATTGAAAGACATGAAGTGCTGGAGTAAGTCAGCAGGTCAGGCAGCATCTCTGAAGAACATGGTTTGGTGACGTTTTGGGTCTGGACTCTTCTTCAGACTGATTGTAGTAGGGGGCTTTCCACCCTTTCAGCTTTCTAGCCCCATCAGTCTGAAGAAGGGTCCCAACCCAAAATGTCACCTATCCATTTTCTCCAGAGATGTTGTCTGACCTGTTGACTTACTCCAGCACTCTGTGTTCTTTTTTTAAAATAAACATGCATCTGCAGTTCTTTGTGTCTCAGTTATATTTGATATTGAATTTGTGAAATTAAATGCAGCAAAATTACACAATATCCCTGAAATCGCTCTGCAGCACAAATGTACTCATTACCATTTATTGCACATTCAAACAGAAAATCTGAAATAAATACACTGAGCTCACAAGAGAGTAGGTTCGTGATAACCTCTGGGTTCCACCCTTGCACGGGCTTCACCCTTCCTTGGTCATCTGTTGCCAGCCCTGCTTTGTTCTGGCCTTTTCTTCCAGACCTCCAGTTCCCTTCCCTCTACTCTCAGTCTGAAGAAAGGTTCCAGCCCAAAACGTTACCCATCCTTTTTCCCCCAGAGATGCAGCCTGACCCGCTGAGCTACTCCAGCACTTTGTGTCCAGGTTGATGATAACCATTTCCGCAGATTGCTCATGGACTGATTTGTACATCACAGTAATCCTAACAGATGACAAGATTCATAATAAAATTGATCAGTTATCTAGCTAATGTTGCCATTAACCTGTGTAAGAAGGAGCTGCAGATGCAGTTTAAAACCAACGAGAGACACAAAAAGCAAGAGTAACTCAGTGGGTTAGCCAGTATCTCTGGAGAAAAGGGATAGGTGACGTTTTGGGTCGAAACCCTTCTTCAGACTGTTTGATCTAGGTCACCATGTATTGCTCTGGGTTGTACTGACATGATGAAGCTAAACCTCTTGCCCCTTGTTGTATTAATATCAGCACCACTCAGTGATTTATTGAAGGGAGTACATTCTGTACCAAATGCTGCTCACCCAATTTTCATCATAAGTTCAGAAGTGAACTCGCGGCACCGACCCAGGCCTGACATTACACGTGTAACAATAAAGTATCATTGAATCCAAATAACATGGGTCCAATTTCTGCAAAACATTGTAGGTGCTGTTCAAATAAGTCTGCAAATACTCGAAAAATCAGTCAGCGACAATGGAGAGGGAAACGGAGTTGTGGTTTTAGGTTGATGACCTTGCAAATTCCCAAGGTAATGCCCATTGCCTGAGAGGAGAAAGATTTAAGGTGAGAGGTGAAAGATTTAATACGAACCTGAGAGACAACGTTTTCACACAGTGGGTGGGTCGAAGTGCCAGTGGAAGTACTTGAGGCAAGTGTAATGGCCACATTTGAACAGTACGTGGAACGGAAAGGTTTAGAGGCATAGGGATCAAAACGTGGGCAAATGGGACCAGTGCAGACCAAGTGCAGAATAAGGGCACGTTTCTGAGCCGTATGAAATGTTCACTCTGTTTTTCTTTCCACGGATGCTGCCTGAGATGAACCATTTTCATATTTCTGTTTTATTTCGATACAAATTGGTCTCCCACCACTGAGTCCCAAGATGGATGGGCTACAGACAAGTGAGGGGTAATAGCTTAGTGATACAGCATGGAGACAGGCCCTTCGACCCATTGGGTCCATGCCAGCCATCATGCAGCCATTCATACCAGGATTGTTTTATCCACTTTCTCATCCATTTTCTGCATATCAGTAGCAATTATCTTTTTTTTGCAGAGACCCATTGATGTGGGAGGAAACCGGAGCATCAAGAGAAAACCCACATGGTCGCAGGGAGAACCTGGGTCTCAGGCACTGTGATGCAGCGGCTCTACCAGCTGCGCCACTGTGTCACCAGGGAATGAGTATTGCTTGCAGGGTATGTGTAGGGGAGTCGGACTGCTGTGGGAGGGAATTGATGGGCACCTTCCATATCACAGAGGGGAAACAATACTGAAACAACTGTCCTCTTCTCCAGCAACGTGCATTAACATCCCAAATATTACAAGCCATTTTAAGATTGACAATCAGTTATTGGTAATAAAGAGAGATTTTTGTTCCCCTCACAGGATTTGAAGTGTCTGCATTTTTACTGGAAATCTTCAACCTGTAGTTGTAAGTTGTTGGCAAAATTGATCATTTCTGAATTTGTTTTTAAAACCTAGCTGCTTTGATGAGATAAAGTGGACCTTATAAAGAAAATAATGATGACAGTGAAATTGCAGCAGTACACAGCAGTTCAATATAACATAATCAAGTGAAGGAAGAGGTGTTCAGTTTATTGTGCAATAACAGTTCGGAATGATTTGTGAGGAGATTTGGGGATTACACATAATAAAAGATAATACACTGCAATAGTTTAGTGTGAGAGGGGATTTCGAGGAAAGTATTGCTCTGTAAAGAAGTGATAGGTAATGAAATGGGATCAAGTGTTGGATGGGAAATCAGGTTACAAATAAACAATGTTCTTGCCAGAGATAAGCTCTGTAAGTCCAAGGTGCATTTTGAAACAAGTTTGATGTCATTGAATTCCGTCAAAAACCAGACCATTGGTGAGTAAGAAAAGCAAACACTTTCAAACTTTTACCAGTTTGTTCCATTGTGGTGCAACATTCAAGCTGACATTATAAAGCATTCTATAGAGGTGTCTGCATGCATAATGCAAAAATCATTAACCATTTAAAATGTTTGGAACAATGCAAATGATGTATTAAGAAACTCAATTAACACTGGGCGGCATAGTGGCACAGCGGCAGAGTTGCTGCCTTAAAACACCAGAGAACTGGGATCGATCCTAACTACGGGTGCTGTCCGTATGGAATTTGTACATTCTCCCCGTGACCGCGTGTATTTTCTCTAGGTGCTCCGGATTTCTCCCACACTCCAAAGACGTGCAGCTTTGCAGGTTAATTGGCTTTGGGAAATTGTCTCTAGTGTGTAAAATAGAACTAGTGTACGGTGATCGCTGGTCGGTGTGGAATCGGTCGGACAAAGGGCCTGTTTCCACACTGTTTCTAAACTAAACTTAAAGATTGAAATCCTAGCAGTTGCTGTTGCATGCGACACCACATTGCTCCTGAAAGACTCAATTTTAAAGAGAACACAATGACTGACATTGACTACAATCAAAGAAAGCAACCAGGATAAAAAATCTCCTCATTGGATGGAGCAAAATAGATGTCTGAAGTCAAAGATAAAAATGGCTTTTTGAAGCTTGCATTTCTTCTGACTCCGCTGAATTTGTTTCAGGTGGGCCAATGGTAGTGTTGCTGCCTGACAGCGTCAGAGACCCAGGTTCAATCCTGACTACGGGTGCTGTCTGTACAGAGTTTGTACGTTCTCCCCGTGACCTCGTGGGATTTCTCCGGGTGCTCCGGTTTCCTCCCACATTCCAAAGACGTACAAGTTTGTAGGTTAACTGTAAATTGTCAAGTTGCCCCGAGTGTGTGCAGGATAGTGTTGGTGTATGGGGTGATCGCGGGTTTGTGCTGACATGGTGGGCAGATGGGCCTGTTTCTGCACTGTATATATAAAAGTTTTTAAAAAAAAGAAATAGTAATGTGAATTATACAAGATCGCAGTAAGAGAAGACGAAAGGAGAACTAAATATCCACAGCAGATCCACAAATGCAGTCACAATGAAGCAGAAGACTTTCAAGTGCTCCTGATGTCATTTGCAATCAAGGGTGCTGAGCATTTGTCAGTAAAGCATTTCAGGAAACAACTGCAGGTCAGTTCTCAGCTGTCTGCTCTTGCCTCCTATGTACTAATTATTTCCATATTTGCCAGCATGCTGTTAACGGCTTGCCAGAAAATGATGCAACATAGGAGGAGGAAATAGGTTTCATGGATCATAACACTGAGTATTTGCAAAATGACCGGTTCAATGGTTCAACAGTTCAATGGTTGATTGTGCTTTATTTTTCACATACAACTGCACAGTGGAACTCTTTTTGCATGTTTACACACGCGTGCACCGCCATGTTTTGGTGCTATGTCCGCTCAATCTACTGGAGCAGTTCCCGATCCGGGTAAGCCCCAGGCACCTGTAGGGGCCTTCCTCCGGCACCTTCGCCCGTGAACTGACGTCCCTCTCCTCGTCCGGCCAACTTTGTGTCCCGGGGGCGTGTCCTGCAGCCGACCTTGACGCTGGAGGCATTACCCTGGTTCACCTTCCCACCAGCCCTTGCTCCTCATGTCTGATGTCTCCAGTGGCTCTCTCCAGGTGCAGCGGTCCGCCGAGCCAACGGGTGTTCCGGGTGGGTTCCTGGTGCCACCGTCTGCCGAGCCTTCAGCCGGCATCTGTGGTTGACTGTGAACTGTGGTACCTCGTTTCCATTACAAATTTAATTATTATCCTCTGAAATCTGAATCTAATAAATAAGTTGCAAGTTTGGTTCAGATGTTGGTGCTGTCACCTTCTGGGTCAAGCTGTGCAAATTCACCAGGTTCTTGGACTGAAACGGACAATTGACACTCAAATGAAGATCTGAGGGAGCATTAAGTGAATGGAAGTGCCATTTGGATAAGACAATAAGTGTTGTACAGTTACTATTGCGCAGTCACAATTGCACAGAGCACCAAGAGTAATGCAATCTACCCAGACTTCAACTCTCCTTGGATTACCATTCAGGCTTCTGTACCTGATTAGATCCTCATAAGGATCAAATAATTGCCGCGTTTGTGTAAATATCCAATTATGCCACAGTCCACACATTCATTGCACGGAAACAGGCTCTTCAGCCCAACGTGTCCATGCCAACCAGTATGCCATTCCATGCTAGTTTTATTGCACTTATTCGGTCCTATCACAAGGTTTAAGAACATTTCGACCGGTACATGGATTGGATAGGTTTAGAGAGATATATGCCAAAGGCAGGCAGGTGGGACCAGTATAGATGGAGCATGTTGGTCGGTGTAATAAGTTGGGCCAAAGGGCCTGTTTCCATTCTTGATCCATATCCCTCCAAAACTTTCCTAACAGCTTACATGTTGAAATGTTTTCCAAATGTTATTATTGTACCTGTCTCAACTGCTTTATCTGGCACTTAATGCACATCTTTGAAAAAGTTTAGCTTACTGTTTAGAAACTGCCTTATTACATTTTTTAGTTCAGTTTAGTTTCGAGATACAGCGTGGAAACGGGCCCTTCAGCCCACTGAGTCTGTGTCGACCAATGATCACCTGTACACTAGTTCTATCCAGCACACTCGGGACAACTTACAGAGGCCAATTCACCAACAAACCTGTAGGTCTTTGGAATGTGGGAGGAAACCGAAGCATCCTGAGGAAAGTTCACGCTGTCACAGGAAGAACATACAAACTCCGTACAGAGAGCGCTGTAGTAAGGATCAAACCCAGGTCTCTGGTGCTGCAAGGTAGCAACTTTACCACTGCACATTGTGCCGTCCTGAATTCCTATGATTAGTTTAATTCATTTTTTAATGACAGAATGAATTACTTTCCAGGGTCATGATGACTTTGTTTGAACCATATTTACTTAGTAAGCCAGCAAAGCAAATGCCGATTTACAAATGATCATCATTGGTTTAAATAACATGCAGACAAGGATCCTACTGTGTATCATCTAGCCCACAGTAACAAATATAAGGTATTCATGATTTCTGACGTCAGGTCAACCCATTTATATGTCTTTCAGCAATACATGGGAATGATTCTGATTAGCTAACTGCTTGGCCTTCTCATTATGTTTGTAGGTACTCCATCAATGCTTTTTAAGATAAATAATTGAAATAGTTTACTTCAATATGTCTAAAAATAAGAATTTAAAGGGTAGGGGAAGGAAGGATTCAGCAAACTCTATTGTGGCAACACAATCATTAACATTTCTTCATTATTTACTTTCCATTTGTAAAGCATCTGAATTTTCAATTCACTTGAAGTGAACCCAATTCATTTTTAAGTGAGTTTATTACCATATACACACCAGGGCACAATGAACATTTTTATTCACATGAAGGGCACCTAGTGTGCAAATCAGTGACAGATACATCAATAAATACCACAACAAAAGCAAAACCACAGAATGGTGCAAAGATTGTAGTACAATCTGAAGTTGTGCAAAAAAATATTCAAGGGTGCCACAGTGGCTCAACGATAGAGTTGCTGCATTACAGCACCAGAGATCCGGGTTTGATCCTGACTACGGGTGCTATCTGTATGAAGTTTGTACGTTCCACCCATGATCTGCTTAGTTTTTCTCTGGGATCTCCAGTTTCCGCCCACATGCCAAAGACGTACAGGTTCGTAGTCTGATTGGCTTGGTATAATTGTCCTTAATGTGTGTTGGATAGTGTTAGTGTGCAGGAATCGCTGGTCAGCATAGATTCAGTGCGTCGGAGGGTCTGTTTCTGCGCTGTATCTCTAAACTAAAAATGACAGAATAATCAAATGAGGTAGAGTTAAGACTAAGTGCCGTGACAGCATCTCCTGGAAGAGGGAATGAACGAGGTGAGTGGTTCTGGTCATAGAGTGATGCAGTGTGGAAACAGGCCCTATGGCCCAACTTGCCCACACCAGCCAACATGTCCCAACCACACTAGTCCCACCTGCCTGCGTTTGGTCCATATCCCTCTAAACCTAAACTATCCATGTACCTGTCTAAATGCTTGTTAAATGTTGCGATAGTCCCAGCCTCAACTACCTCCTCTGGCAGCTTGGTCCATACACCCTCCACCCTTTGTGTGAAAAAGTTACCCCTCAGATTCCTATTAAATCTCTCCCTGATAGCAATGTGGAAGAAGATGTTCTTAAGTCTCGTTGTCCATGCTTTTATGCTCCAGAATCTTCTCCCAAGAGGTAGATGAGAGCAAAGGGAATGGCCGGGGGAGGGGACAGGCATCTTTGACCGTACTTTATGGTATTCACAGTATTCGATGATACTTTATTGTCACATGCACCGAAGTAGAGTGAAATTCTTTGTTTTGCACACAACATCGTAAAATCATACTATAGATAAACGCAATCACAGATGAGTATAAAAGTGCAACGATGGTGGTGTACAAATAGTAGACTTCACCAAGGCAGAACACAAAGAGTCGCCATGTGGGTTTTGGTGGTTCAGCAAGAATAGCAAATAGAAGTGAACATCGGGCCGTCACCAGTTTTGACCCAATGATGTGGGGAAAGAGACCGATGAAGCACCTGGTGATGGTTGAGCTCAGGATACGATTGCAATGCCTTCAGCAGCAGAGAGCAGAAAATTGCAAGTGGAAAGCATTCTTCCACTTGTTTGAATCAGATAAGAGCTGAAGCCTCCAGTAAATACTATTGCTCACTAAAGTATCGAGCGAAAGAACCTGGAAAATCTCAGAAGATTACTCCAAGTCAAAATGCCATGTGGAGCTGGAGAACTTTGCATTTTGGGTCAGATTGATGAGAAGACAAACTAAAAAAGACTTGAATACCATGACTACCCAGAGTGATGAAAATCAATTGTGACATGTGTAAATGTGAAACGGAGGAATTATACAGATTCCATGTTAATGAGAAATACATTTGTTACTTCAAAAGATAATCTATGCAATGCTTAATACTTCAGAATCACATTTCCTCAAGGAATAATATCTCATCCCCAGCAAACTGAAGCATTTAATTTCCCATCAATTCCTGGGAAACCCAGAATACCATTGATCTGGGATGGTCAGGTGGGCGCAGGAGGATGAGTGGTGATCTCATAGTGTGTACAAAATCGTGAGAGGAATAGATCGGGTAAACGCACAGAGTCTCGTGCCCAGATTGGGGGAATCAAGAACTAGAGGACATAGGTTTAAGGTGAAGGGAGAAAGACTTTCGAGGAATCTGAGGGTAACTTTTTCCTGCAAAGGACGGTGGGTGCTTGGAACGAGCTGCCAGAGGAGGTAGTTGAGGCAGGGAGAAGAGAGGTAAGAAATTATTAGAAAGGTACATGGATAGGACAGGTTTAGAGGGATATGAGCCAAACACAGGTAATTGGGACTGGTAGATGGAACATGTTGGTCTGTGGAAGCATCAGTATGACAAGGGTTAAGATAACTGTACACCACAAGGACCTTTGGACATTCCTTGACGCACACCACAAGGTTCTTGATAGTATAAGAAAATAACTGCAGATGCGGGTACAAATCGATTTATTCACAAAATGCTGGAGTAACTCAGCAGGTCAGGCAGCATCTCGGGAGAGAAGGAATGGGTGATGTTTCGGGTCGAGACCCTTCTTCAGACTGATGTCAGGGGAGCGGGACAAAGGAAGGATATAGGTGGAGATAGGAAGATAGAGGGAGATCTGGGAAGGAGGAGGGGAAGGGAGGGACAGAGGAACTATCTAAAGTTGGAGAAGTCGATGTTCATGCCACTGGGCTGCAAACTGCCCAGGCGAAATATGAGGTGCTGTTCCTCCAATTTCTGATGGGTTTCACTATGGCACTGGAGGAGGCCCATGACAGAAAGGTCAGACTGGGAATGGGAGGGGGAGTTGAAGTGCTCGGCCACCGGGAGATCAGTTTGGTTAATGCGGACCGAGCGCAGGTGTTCAGCGAAGCGATCGCCGAGCCTGCGCTTGGTTTAGCCGATGTAAATAAGTTGACATCTAGAGCAGCGGATGCAATAGATGAGGTTGGAGGAGAGCCTAGGGTCTCTTCTACATCCCGCAGCTCCGCTCTTGCTCCCCCTCCCCCCACTCACAACAAGGACAGAATCTCCCTCGTTCTCACCTTCCACCCCACCAGCCAACGGATCCAACATATCATCCACCAACATTTCCGTCACCTACAACGGGACCCCACCACTGGCCATATCTTCCCATCCCCTCCACTCTCTGCGTTCCGCAGAGACCGTTCCCTCCGTAACTCCCTGGTCCACTCGTCCCTTCCTATCCAAACCACCCCAACCCCGGGCACTTTCCCCTGCAACCGCACGAGTTGCAACACCTGTCCCTTTACCTCCCCCCTCAACTCCATCCAAGGACCCAAACAGTCTTTCCTGGTGAAACAAAGGTTCACCTGCACCTCCTCCAACCTCATCTATTGCATCCGCTGCTCTAGATGTCACCTTATTTATATCGGCGAAACCAAGCGCAGGCTCGGCGATCGCTTCGCTGAACACCTGCGCTCGGTCCGCATTAACCAAACTGATCTCCCGGTGACCGAGCACTTCAACTCCCCCTCCCATTCCCAGTCTGACCTTTCTGTCATGGGCCTCCTCCAGTGCCATAGTGAGGCCCACCGGAAATTGGAGGAACAGCACCTCATATTTCGCCTGGGCAGTTTGCAGCCCAGTGGCATGAACATCGACTTCTCCAACTTTAGATAGTTCCTCTGTCCCTCCCTTCCCCTCCTCCTTCCCATATCTCCCTCTATCTTCCTGTCTCCACCTATATCCTTCCTTTGTCCTGCCCCCCTGACATCAGTCTGAAGAAGGGTCTCGACCCGAAACGTCACCCATTCCTTCTCTCCCGAGATGCTGCCTGACCTGCTGAGTTACTCCAAGGTTCTTGATAGTCACTCTTTGACGTACAGCTCGCTATAACCGAGAGCAAAAGGTTCTTGATAATCATCCTTACTAAAAGTGAACACAAATAAAGGATTAAATAGCGTGTAGTTTTACTTGTATTCGTATTATTGTATTTGTATTCGTGTTTTGAGAATGTATTGTTAGAAAGTGAGCACAATTTCAAGTGTCAAAATCTTTCCAAAAGCTGACGGTTCTGAGTGGAGTTTCAGAGTGGTATGGTAACTGGGACTGTGCTGCTCCCCTTGTGCACAAGAAAATAAAATGTGTCTGCAAGTTGTCAGAGTCCAGTTGATCGGTGTGGGCAAGTTAGGCCAAAGGGTCTGTTTCCATGTTGTATGATGATCAAGTATCATATCAAATCTTTAAAGTAGAAGATGACAACGTATGTACTCAAGTCTAACTAGTTTGGATTTTCTTGGAAAATCACACTGCACAAGATGTCTGCTGCTTCATCTGATTCCCCTCACCCCATCCCACCCTAACAGGACCACATACCTCAGGTTTCCGCAACCCCCCCCCCCCCCCCATCCTAAGCTCATCTGCCTTACCCGTCAGGCCCCTTGCATTAAAATATGAAATTAACCAAAAATTGATAGAAATGAAATGAGAAGCACAGTGAGACAGAAGGGAAGAGATAGGTAATTAGACAGACTTGCATTTACATGAAGATAGACACAAAAAGCTGGAGTAATTCAGCGGGTCAGGCAGTATCTCTGGAGGAAAGGAATAGGTGATGTTGCAGGTCGAGAGACTTCTTCAGACAGTCAGGGGAGAGGGAAAGAAGAGATATGAAATGGTATGTGGAAAAAATGAATGAAAGGTATGCAAAGGGACAAATCAAAGCATTTATATGAGCTATTCCATGACCCCAAACAGATACAATCCTGTTTGGTTATGAGTTTGAGGATATGATATTACAGAGATATTCTATTCTTCACAATAAGGAATTTATTGCACATTGAGTTTTCAGTTCTTCAACCTAAATTACTTCATTATCACATTCTAAATTTTTGTCAAAGCTTTGTTCGTTTCAAGGAAACACATGATACAAATAATCTGGATTTTAATCTCAGGAACTTTATGGAGAAACTTATTGGAAATTAAATTTCCGAAAATTATTTCAACTCTCAGGATAATTATATAAGATATTAAAAAGGAACAATGAATCTTATTAATCACAATGAGCTAATCAATAGCAGTAACCTGATTAGAACGCAAAGTATTCACAAAGTAAAATTTAATTTTACTGCACTCATTTATCCAAGTTTTTAAAAAACTGATTTTTCCAGAAAGATAACACCAAATTAATTCCTAGGTGATGTGTAAGGTATTTTAAAGTTTAGACATACAATGAGGAAACAGGCCCTTCGGCCCACCGAGTCTGCGCCAACTAACTAACTCTAGTTCTCTCCTCTCCACTCAGGACAATTTACAGAAGCCAATTAACCTACAAACCTGCACGGGAGGAACCCGGAGCATCCGGAGAAAATCCTTGCGGTCAAAGTGAGGGAACGTGCAACCTCCGTACCGACAGCACCTGTAGTTAGGATAGAATCGGTATCTCTGTTGCTGTTAGGCAGCAATGTTACCGCTGTGCCTCTGTGCTGTCCGTGAATCAAAATTCATTTAACTGTGATTGCCAGTAGGAGGTGGTGGTTCAGGTAGCAGGAACTATGTGGTACCTTTTGGCTCAGTCATGAAATATTAAGTTTAGTTGCAGGTATACCTACCAGAAACTACATACCTGTTTCTACCAACCTACTATAAAATGTCTGAGTTTCTCGTTGCCCCTGCCATTTAGCAAGTTAGAGGACTGACAGCTCAATGTTCATAAGACCATAAGTCGTAGAGGTAGAATTAGGCTGTTCGGCCCATCAAGTCTACCCCGCCATTCAATTATGGCTGATCTATCTTTCATTCTCAACCCCATTCTCCTGCCTTCTTCCCATAACCTCATGACATCCGCACTAATCAAGAATCTGTCAATCTCCGCCTTAAAAATACCCATTGACTTGGCCTCCACAGCCGTTTGTGCAATGAGTTTCACAGATTCACCACACTCTGACAAAAGAAACTCCTCCTCATCTCCTTTCGAAAGGTCCGTCTTTTTATTCAGAGGCTAATCCTTTTCCATATTCACTATTCGGGAAGGTCCCTCCTCATCTTTCTAAACTCCAACGAGTACAGACCCAATGGCATCCAACACTGATCGTACATTAACCCAATCATCCCCGGGATAATTCTCGTAAACCTCCTCTGGACCCTCTCCAGCGCCAGCACATTGTTCCACCGATATGGGGCCCAACATTGCTCACAATACTCCAAATGTGATTTGACCAGTGCCTTATAAAGCACCAGCATTATGAGTCTTCCATCTGACTTCCAACCCATTGCTGGGTTCTGCTTGACCCAATGAGCAAAGTTCAGAGTGAAGAAGGCATTTGAACTAGATATGGTTGTAGACCTGCCACTGGTATTCAATGATCACTTAGGGTGGTGCAGGGCAGGCCATGTGAATCGTATATCAATCCATTGCCAATACCATGTTAGTCCGAACGTTCCTGATTGTTATGTAAAAATAAAAAGGCGTGAGAAGAATTTCCTTTAATGGTGCTCTGTTATATCAAAAGAAACAAGTAATAACTTTACTCACGGATCATTGGTGGAAAATACTTTTGATATTTTTTTCTGTTATCAGCGTATACACAAAGAACATGAACCGAGTCACATTCATTGCAATGAGAAATTTTCATTCAATCTTATCACAGGAACTTGAGATAGTCTTTTATAGCTTTACACATGAAACAGAAACTAAAATTGATAAAAATGCAAAATCCACACTTCATGCACTGAAGGTAGACACAAAATGCTGGAGTAACTCAGCAGGTCAGGCAGCATCACGGGAGAGAAGGAATGGGTGACGTTTCGGGTCGAGACCTTTCTTCAGACTGAAGAAGGGGTCTCGACCCGAAACGTCACCAATTCCTTCCCTCCCGAGATGCTGCCTGACCCGCTGAGTTACTCCAGCATTTTGTGTCTACCTTCGATTCAAACCAGCATCTGCAGTTTTTTTTCCCTTCGTGCACTGAGATTAGTTATTGAAAATTAGTCACATTATCAGGTTGGAAATTAAACATTGGTCTTTTTCCCCAAGCTCACCTCATTTCAAGGTGTGCTTTGTTTCCACGGAAACCACTACATACTTCTGTCAAGGGAGGAGGTATAGGGACAGATGTTGCATCTCCTGCGTTTGCAGGGGAACCTTCCCCTGCGACCTAAGGAGATGCAACACCAGTCCCTATACCTCCTCCCTTGACTCTGTCCAAGGTTCCCGGCAGTCTTTTCAGGTTAGGCAGAAGTTCACTTGTACCTCCTCCAACCTCA
Source organism: Rhinoraja longicauda (assembly GCF_053455715.1). Classification (NCBI taxonomy): domain Eukaryota; kingdom Metazoa; phylum Chordata; class Chondrichthyes; order Rajiformes; family Arhynchobatidae; genus Rhinoraja; species Rhinoraja longicauda. The sequence continues at coordinate 12,059,163 of NC_135957.1, read as the reverse complement.
TCTACTTGTTCAAGGTGTGAAATCTTATACATCGGCAGAGACCAAACGTAGACTGGACAATCGTTTCGCTGAAGACCTTCGCTCAGTCCACCTGGATGTACCTGATTTCCCAGTTGCCAAACACTTTAATTTCCCTTTCCCATTCCCACACTGACCTTTCTGTCCTGAGCCTCCTTCACTGCCAGAGTGAGCCAAATGCAAATTGGAAGAACAGCATCTGATATTTCGCTTGGGCAGCTTACACCCCAACGGTATGAATATTGATTTCTCTAATTTCAAGTAACCATTGCTTTCCCTCTCTCTCCATCCCTTCCCCACCCATGTCGTTGTACGAGTTTCAAAGTCATCTTGTCGAGTCTCATTGCAACTCGTTTTCACCTGGCCCGCAGCTAACAACGATCTGTTTCCTTTATCTTCGTTACTTTTTTTGCATATCTTTCATTCATTTGTTCTATATCTCTCTATATCACCGTTTATATCTCTCGTTTTCCTTTCCCCCAACTCAGTCTGAAGAAGGGTCTCGACCCCAAACATCGCCTATTCCTTTACTAGATATGCCGCCTGACCCGCTGAGTTACACTAGCTTTTTGTGCCTATCTACGGTTTAATCCAGCATCTGCATTTCCTTTCTGCACGTGCAAACTGTGCAGATAGCAGGATGAAAGCCGATTGCCAGGTGCTGCAAGGGAGCAACTCCACTGCCGCACGACTGTGTCAAACTTTCATCTTCCAGCAATAGAAGAAAGAAACATCAGAAGTTTTCCAGCCATTGTGGTTATATTTTCTGAACATCAGACCAAATGCCAGATCAGAACTGTGGCCCTGTGTTTCCATCATGCAGACTAATAGCATCATCCAGCTCACTCACTCTCTTTATACATGATAGAGCATTGTTTACTCTACTCTCGGCACCCATAAAAGCAACAGTGTGTATCGCTGCCCGCGGGCCGGGATTTGCAGCCTTTATTGCACTATCAATGAGAAAGCCTGGCGTTATGTCCAGATCTAATGATGCTATCTCAAGCTGCAATATATACCTTGAAGGCTGGTATCCAATTTATTGGCACAAAAATCCCAATCTCGTTTCAACTGCAAAGCCAACAGCACTGTCATCCGCTGCAAACTTCTAAAGAAGGATGACATTTTATTTTTCTGATGAGAATTTTATTGCACTGCTTGGAACATAAGCAAAAAGCTAGGTTCCTGTTTTTCCACATTTATGCAAAGGTGATATATAGGGATGTGTTTGTCCCCCTTATCAGCTGCAACCAAATGAATTCTATCATTTATTGTAAGGCCAAACAAAATGGTCACCGTCCTTCTACAATGAAAGTAGTGAAAGCCAAAGGATGGTTAAAAACTGGAAGGTTCATTTCTGCAAGGAGAAGATCAGTTAGAAACCTAGGAACCATTTCACCAAAGACCCTCTTCGAGAAAATAACTAAACTACTTCCATTGGAGAACCATTTCATTCCTTGAACTGTTAATCCAATTTATAGAGTGCAAGAGTTGTGTTTAGTTTTGTTTAGTTTAGTTTATTTACAATACAATACAATACAAACTTTATTAGTCATTGTGCAGTGTACAAGTACAGAGACAACGAAATGCAGTTAGCATCTTAACCAGAGTGCATGCGATGGAATAGTAAAACATATAATATATACAGTAATTCAGTAGCGGTAGTGGAAATTCCGGTGAGCGAGATCAGTCACTGATGGGAGGAGTGCCCGAGGGGGGGGGGGGGGGGGGTGGGGGTGGGGGGGGGAGGGGGATGGCAGCAATCACCGAAGCGCAGTTAGGTAACGACCGCAGGAAAGAAGCTGTTCCTGAACCTGCAGGTCCGGGAACGGAGAGACCTGTAGCGCCTCCCAGATGGGAGGAGGGTAAACAATCTGTGGTTGCCATGTGTAGTGAGGTAGAGTGAAAAGCTTTTTGCTGCTTGCTCACCAGCCACTGGAATTATTTTATAGACCTCTATATAGTCACCATTCAGCCTCCTGCACTCCAGTGAAAACAAACCCAGCTCATCCCACCTCTCCTGATAAGTCAATCCTCCAGAACTTGGAAACATTCTCGTGAATTTTTCTGCACCTTTTCCACTTTAATTCTATCCTTCCTACAGCAGGGCAACTAGAGGTGTAGACAGTACTCGGAGTATGGCCTGACCAATGTCTAGTATGGCTGTAACATGTCATCCCAACTCCTGTACTGAATATCCTGAGCAATGAAGGTAAGAGTAGCAAATGCCCTCTTCACCATTCTGTACTAAATACAAGTTTTGGGAAATTTAGCAATGCCTAATAATGGACAGCATGCAATCTAAAATGTGAAGCATATCTTTGAACAAACAACAGGGACAACGCATAATTTGCCAAACAGCCACAGGTGTAGGTTTAATTTAGTTCATTATAGTCACGTGTACCGAGGTATAAAGCTTTCGTGTTATGTGTTATCCAATCAGCAAAAGATTAGTTAGAAGGGTCCTGACCAAAATGTCACCCATCCTTTTTCTCCAGAGATGCTGCTTGACCCACTGAGTCACTCCCACACTTTGTGTCCATCTTCAGTACAAACCAGCATCTGCATTTTTTTCCCTACACGTGATTACAGTCGAGCCATCCACAGTGTACAGATACAATATAAAGCGCACCTCACCAGATTCAGCGACAGTTTCTTCCCAGCTGTTGTCAGGCAACTGAATAATCCTACCGCAACCAGAGCGCAGTCTTGAACTACTATCTACCTCTTTGATGACCCTCGGACTATCTTTGATCGGAATTTGCTGGCTTTACCTTGCACTAAACATTAGTCCCTTATCATGTATCCAGACACTGTAAATGGATCGATTGTAATCGTGTATTGTCTTTCTCCTGACTGGATAACACGTAACTAAAGCTTTGCACAGTACCTCGCTCGGTACACGTGACAATAAACTAAATTAAACATTGAGTGCAAGATAAAGTCCAATAAAGTGCATTTAAAGATAGTCCGAGAGCCTCCAATGAGGTAGATGATAGGTCGGGACTGCTCTTTAGTTGGTGATAGGATGGTTCAGTTGCCTGATGACAGCTGGGAAGAAACTGTCCCTGAATCTGGAGATTTGCGTTTTCACACTGTTCCATCAGAGTTCAAAATGGTGTCAATATAAATCATGATAGTACTGAACCTCCACTGAAAAAGGAAAATATTCCATAAGCCAAGGAAATCGATTCACTTAACAAGCCAGGAGTTGGTTAAGAGCTTCCAGCATACACTTGTAAAGGATGAGTTGTATCTATCCAGGTTAATGGAAACTTTGAGAAAATAATTCAACATCTTGATAATTGCATTCTGAGTCTATTGATTTCCAAAGTTATTTACAGAGATGCTGTAAAAAAACAATACTTGATAAAATTAAGCTACACAGAATCGAAGAGATTGTGTCAGCTGAGAAATGGCCAGACTAGGAAGCAACGGTACAATTCTGCTTTTCGAACAAGAACGGCACAGTGGTAGAGTTGCTGCCTAATAGCGCCAGAGACCCGGGTTCGATCCTGAATATGGGTGGTGTCTGTATGGAGTTTGGACTTTCTCCCTGTGACCATGTGGGATTTACTACAGGTGTTCCAGATTCCCCCAAAACTCCAAAGAAGTACAGGTTTGTAAGTTGGACACAAAGTGCTGGAGTAACTCAGCGGGACCGGCAGTATCTCTGGATGGAAAGAATAGGTGATGTTTCGGGTCGAGACCTTTCTACGGGCTGAGAGTCAGGGTCTGTCTCCCTCTCACCTGACTCTCAGTATTAGGAAGGATGGGCCAAAGGGCCGGTTTCCACACTGTATCTCTACACTAAACTAAAGAAAGATGCATTTTCCAAGGGGCAACTTTGAATCTACCTCAATGATTGTGACTTGAATATACAGGGTTCAGTATCAAAATTAGCAAACGATGCACACACAATGAAGAATATGGTTAGCTTTGAAATCAAACTTCAAACAAGTACAGGATACAAGCTGAGTAAAGTTTGCCGCTGTAATTTGAACTTTGAAGGGAAAGTGGGAGCAAATGTATGCACAATAGTAAAACTTCAACTAAATATATGGTTCTATTCCATTTGAGGTTTCAGGTACACTATTTGTTAAAGTGGAAGTACAAGCTGATAAATTTGTGTCATAAAAGAAGAACTATCCTTGGAACTTGCTTGGGGCGGCATGGTGATGCAACGGTACAGTTGTTGCCCTACAGCACCAGAGACCCCCAGGTTAGATCCTGACTACGGGTGCTGTCTGTACGGAGTTTGCATGTTCACCTGAATGGGTTTTGTCTGGTTGCCCCAGTTTCCTCCCACACTCCAAAGATGTGCAGATTTGCAGGTTAATTGGCTTCTGTAACTGGACCCTAGTAGGGTAGAGCCAGTGTATTGGTGATCACTGGTTGACGTGGACTCTGTGGGCCAAAGGGCCAATTTTCACAGTAACTCTAAAAAAAAGACTATAAATGAAGAAAATAAGTGGATCGTCCACCATTTACTAATGTCTGAATGTCTTTTTGCAGATGGATTTCATTCCCCCAACGTACAAGAGCCAAGAGGCAAGATTGAATCTTTACAAATCATTGATCCGATAGATTAAATATCCAATCCAATTTCAAGCACTGCGCTTGAGACCGCAGAAAATGGACACAAAGAGACAACCAACCGATAGATACATGCCTTAATCCTAGTCACAACACATGATTTCATTCAATGTTTCTCGGGATGTCAATTCCAACCCATTCCCGGCTTCCCTTGATAAAATACTTTTTTACCTGATCCTCCGCAGACCACAAAGTTGGCCACAGAACGTTATAAGGCAAGGGATTCTAGGTTTAAGTCTGATGACAATTAAAAGTTGTAATTTGTCCTACATGTTCAGAATGACTTGAATGCGGCTTCGAGGTGAGATGTCCGTAAACTGGAAAGGGTGCAGTAGAGATTCACCTGTAGGTTACCTGGCTTGTAGACTTAAGTTATAAGGAGAGGTTGGATAGGCTTGGACTCTTTTCTTTGGTGTGCAGGAGGCTGAGGGGTGACCTTAGTGAGGTTAGCAAGATCACAAGGGGTTTGGATAAAGTGAACGCTTCACAGCCTTTATCCCCCAAAGTAGAGGGCATAGACTCTGTGCATTTACCCGATCTATTCCCCATGTACACCTCTATAAGATCACCCCTCATCCTCCTGTGTCCCAAGGAATAGCATCCTAGCCTGCTCAACCTCTCCCTAGACCTCAAGCCCTCGAGTCCACATTATCCTCATGAATCCTTTCTGCACCCTTTCCATCTTGACAACATCTTTCCTTTAACATGGTGACCAAAACTGAGTACAATACTCTAAATGTCTTATACAACTGAAACTTGACCTCCCAACTTCTATGCTCATTACTCTGACCGATGAAGGCCAATGTGCCGAAAGCCTTCTTGACCACCCTATCTACCTGTGATGCCACTTTCAAGGAACTGTGTACCTGCACTGCTAGTTCCCTCTACTGCACAACACGCCCCGGAGTCCTGCCATTCATAGTATGAGTCATAGAGTCATACAGCATGGAAACAGGTCCTTTGGCCCAACTTGCCCACACCGGCCAACACGTCACATCTACACCCACCTGCCTGCGTTTGGCCCATATCCCTCTGTACCTGTCCTATCTATGCACCAATCTAAATGTTTTTTCAACGCTGCGAGAATACCTGCTTCAAATACCTCCTCCGCCAGTGGTGCATGAAAAGGGAGAAATCTGAGGTGGTCCACCTATTCAAAAAAGTTTAGTCTGAATAAACATTGGCTGGTCAACCAAGAATTGCTGGTGGTCACAGTATTATCTGTGGGAAATAATTGGGAGGGACAGTATTGATCCCCAATAAAAAGAAAGCCACAGGTTTATGTGAAGAGTCTATGAGGTTTTGTTAAGTGAAAGCTGCCTCCGACTAACTAAATTGAATTTTTTTGTCAGAAGTTTGGATAAAAACAACGTCATTGGTTGGATGGCAGTGTGACAATAGACAATAGACAATAGACAATAGGTGCAGGAGGAGGCCATTCGGCCCTTCGAGCCAGCACCGCCATTCAATGTGATCATGGCTGATCATTCTCAATCAGTACCCCATTCCTGCCTTCTCCCCATACCCCCTGACTCTGCTATCCTTAATAGCTCTATCTTGCTCTCTCTATTGAGTGCATTCAGAGAATTGGCCTCCACTGCATTCTGAGGCAGAGAGTTCCACAGATTTACAACTCTCTGACTGAAAAAGTTTTTCCTCATCTCTGTTCTAAATGGCCGACCCTTTATTCTTAAACTGTGGCCCCTGATCTGGACTCCCCCAACATTGGGAACATGCTTCCTGCCTCTAACGTGTCCAACCCCTTAATAATCTTATACATTTCGATAAGATCCCCGCTCATCCTTCTAAATTCCAGTGTATACAAGCCTAGTCGCTCCAGTCTTTCAACATATGACAGTCCCGCCATTCCGGGAATTACCCTAGTAAACCTACGCTGCACGCCCTCAATATGTGTGCTGTGGGAAGAGCAGCCAAAACAGCTCGAGAAACTTGCTATTATACTTGCAGGATTTAACACGTGATGTGTGCCAAGAGCTCCTGGAAACCACCAAGTTCTCCAAACAAGAAATGGCCAAAAGCACCTAGTTTCAGTCCAATAACCAATGCAGGAAGCGGGGAGCTGATGGGTCAAAGACTGTGTGATAAATGATGGGGAGGGTGTGAATCAATCTTTGCCCAGGATTCACCTTCACAACCTAAAAACACCACTCATAGAATATGGAGGAAGACACTGCAAAATATTCCATGCCACCAGATATTAATGTGGATGGTAACAAGTGTCAAGTCAAGTCAAGTCAAGTCAATTTTATTTATATAGCACATTTAAAAACAACCCACGTTGACCAAAGTGCTGTACATCTGATTAGGTACTAAGGAAAAAATGAAACATACAGTAGCACGCAAACATAACAGCACATACAAAACAGTTCACAGCGCCTCCTCAATGAGCCTCAAACGCTAGGGAGTAGAAATAGGTTTTGAGCCTGGACTTAAAGGAGTCGATGGAGGGGGCAGTTCTGATGGGGAGAGGGATGCTGTTCCACAGTCTAGGAGCTGCAACCGCAAAAGCGCGGTCACCCCTGAGCTTAAGCCTAGACCGCGGGTCTAGTGTGGTTTCATTGGGCAAGTGGATATGTTTGCCGTCCATCTCAATTCACCACTGAACTTGGTTTAGTTTAGAGATGTGGTGCAGAAACAGCCTCTTCGGCCCACCAAGCCCACGCCGACAAGTGATCCCCGCACATTAACATTATCCTACACACACTCGGGATAATTTACAATTTTAACGAAGCCCATTAACGTACAAACCTGTACGTCTTTGGGGTGTGGGAGGAAACTGGAGCAATGACAGTCCTGCTTTGACTGCACTGATCGGAATGTGTTCAGGGAAGCAACCACAAGCCTCGATGAGTACGCAGACACTGTGGCATCCGATGTCAGCTTTTGCGAGGACAGTTGGATTCCCACTAAGACCCGGATCTGGTTCAACAACGACAAGCCCTGGCAGAATTCAGACAGCTCCGCCAGCCTAAAGATGAGGCTGACAGGAGCGGGGATACAGACCTCTACAGGCAGGCCAAGTACAAGTTGAGAGGAGGAATCAGAGCTGCCAAGGAAAGGTACTCTGAGAAGCTGAGGAGCAAGTTCTCAGCTAATGACTCATCTTCAGTTTGGAAGGGCTTGCAAGAAATCACCAGCTACAAGAGGAAAACCTTGGACAATCGTCAGCTGACCAAGTCAAGTCAAGTTTATTTGTCACATAGACAGACAAGATGTGCAGTGAAATGAAAGGTCACCCACAGTCCAGCAAGAGAGGAATAAATATAAACAATTTCACACACAATCACAACCAACACAAAACAACAACAAAAAAGAAACATCCATCACAGTGAATCTCCTCCAATCACCTCCTCACTGTGATGGAAGGCCAGAACGTCTTTTCTCTTCCCCCGCGGTCAGGCTGTTGAAGCCCCGCGATCCGGGGTGGGCGAAGACGCTGCCGCTGCACATCGGGGCGGTCGTGACCTGAACGAGTTCTACTGCAGGTTTGAGAAACAGAAACATAACCCTGGGACCCCCCCCCCCAAATCACGACCTCACACCTACTCACAGCCTGACTCCTTTCTGCAAAGACTGAGCCCTTCCCCACCCACTCCTCCCTAATCACCACTTCACACCTACTCACAGCCTGACTGCAGCCTGCAAAGACTGGCCCCTCGTCCACTACACACCCGCTCCTTGCTGCCCAACATCAGTCTGGCCACTTCTCCATCTCCAACAATAGAAATTGAGGAGATGGAGAGGCTAGCCAGGACCGCACAATGTTTCCCCCCTCTACCCTCAAGCTTCGTGCTGAACAACTGGCTTTATGCTTTATTCTTAATGGTATACTGTATGTTCGTGTTGCTACTTGCGAGCGGAGCACCAAGGCACATTCCTTGTATGTGTACATACTTGGCCAATAAACTTATTCAGTCATTCATTCATTCAGCTCCAAGAACTTACGAACTTAGATACAAACCAACATGTCCCTAGTTTGCCTCATTATTTTGCCATTGCTTTCAAATATTAGATGCTTTTCCCTCTTCTTTTTCATGTATTACTTTGGTAGTAAGAATAGGAAGGCAGATTATTATCTGAATGGTGTCAAGTTAGGAACAGGGGACGTACAACGTGATTTGGGTGTCCTAGTGCATCAGTCACTGAAAGGAAGCATGCAGGTACAGCAGGCAGTGAATAAAGCCAATGGAATGTTGGCCTTCCTAACAAGAGGAGTTGAGTAGAGGAGCAAAGAGGTCCTTCTGCAGTTGTACAGGGCCCTAGTGAGACCGCACCTGGAGTACTGTGTGCAGTTTTGATCTCCAAATTTGAGGAAGGATATTCTTGCTATTGAGGGCGTGCAGCGTAGGTTTACTACGTTCATTCCCGGAATGGCGGGACTGTCGTATGTTGAAAGACTGGAGCGACTAGGCTTGTATACACTGGAATTTAGAAGGATGAGAGGAGATCTTATTGTAACATATAATATTATTAAGGGGTTGGACACGTTAGAGGCAGGAAACATGTTCCCAATGTTGGGGGAGTCCAGAAAAAGGGGCCACAGTTTAAGAATAAGGGGTAGGCCGTTTAGAACGGAGATGAGGAAAAACTTTTTCAGTCAGAGAGTTGTAAATCTGTGGAATTCTCTGCCTCAGAAGGCAGTGGAGGCCAGTTCACTGAATGCATTCAAGAGAGAGCTCGATAGAGCTCTTAAGGATAGCGGAGTCAGGGGGTATGGGGAGAAGGCAGGAACGGGGTACTGATTGAGAATGATCAGCCATGATCACATTGAATGGCGGTGCTAGCTCGAAGGGCTGAATGGCCTACTCCTGCACCTTTTGTCTATTGTCTATTGTCATGGTTGGTGTGGAGTCAATGGACTTACTTTTATGCTGTGTGAGTATGACTCAAAGGGACATTCGTGCTATTTTAGCTGAACACCCCCTTCACCACAATCCTCATCATATCTCATTACTTTCTCTTACATCCAACTGTTGTTTAAAACCACTAGTCAGTGGTCTGTCCTGGTGAATTTATCAATGGGTTCTGACTGCTCAGAAGGAAATTAGATAACTGAGTACATCATTGTGCTGGTGAAGCAACATAACCCCAGGGCACCAGGTCCAGAAGATAACAGCAATGAGGTGTCTAAAACGTCTTCAGATAGAGAGAAAACTGTGTAAGACAATGCCAACCTCTGCTCCTTTAACCACATTAGTCGAAATGATTCTATGAAAACTAGATGGAAATTCAGCTGACTCTTGCTGCAAAGCCGATTACAAAAGGTAGCACTCATTACTCTAAGTAATGAAAAAGAATATCAACCAGAACAGACAAGAACATCAAGGTCAACAACAAGAACATTGCCTGTTAAAGCCATACTATGCACTATGCCATTGTAATTTCTTAACTGGTCTTCTCACCAACAGGATCAAGGGAAAGGTCAAGTCTAACCATGGATCTCTGAGATTCCAATGTAATAACTACTGAATGTGAGGTCCTGGCCCAGCTCGTTCCAAATGTTGACCCTCAACCACCCGCTGAACAAGCTGGATTTCGTCGTGGACGCTGCACCACCCACCAAATAGTCAAGCTGACCAATGACATCGAAGACAGTTTGGAAAAGGGTCACAAGACGGGCATCACACTGGTGGACCTCACCGCCGCCTATGATACAGTGTGGCACCAGGGCTTGATCTTGATGCTCCTCCGAACCACCCCTGACCGTCATTTAGAGTGGTTCCTTGCCAACATCCTTGCCAACTGCAGTTTTGTACTCAAGACCAGTGACGGACAATCTAGCCAACTGCGACGCCTAAGAAACAGAGTCCCCCAAGGCTCAGTACTGGCCCCCATGCTCTTCAATCTCTATATCAGCGACCTGCCATGCACGACCTCGCGCCAGTATGAATATGCAGATGACTTGGCCCTACTGCATTCGGCCAAGAGTTGGTCAAATGTTGAGGATGTGCTCTCGGCGGATATGGAACTGGGTCGCCCTGAACCGGCTCCGCACAGGGGTCGGCCGGTTCAACGCCAACATGCATCGTTGGGGGTTGCGTCCATCAGCAGCCTGCGTGTGTGGAGCAGACCAGCAAACAGCGCAGCAAGGCATTTTGGACTGCACTGTCCTCCGTCCCCCTGGTGGAGGGGTAAACCTCACGGCCCTCGACAACAGCACATTGCACTGGCTACAGCATCTGGAGGGCTTCACATAACTTCTGCTGCCTCAAACGCAAGAAGAAGAAGAATGTGAGGTGCAAAAGTTCCTCTCTCTCTCTCTCTCTATATATATATATATATATAGGCAGTCCATCTAGCAGAGGGAAAACTCTGATCTAAAACCTCCACTGCCTTGTGGCCATATCCAGTCATGGAAAAGGCTCCAGGAGTAAACCTCAAGAAAAATCCGGAGTCGGAGTCCCGAAGGCAGTTCGTCGTTGTCTACAACCTTGTTCTGGCAGCTCCTGCGATGGCGCTGGTGCCAAACTGTAACGGCTCTGCTGTTCCTTTGGATCAATCAGCGACGTGGAGAGGGGGGACGTGCTGTATGGGCAACAGCCTGTCCTTCATATGACATCGCCCAGGTTTCTCTTCTTAGATACCCATGGTCAGCCATGACCGAGGGGTGCCTAAGAAATATAAGTGTGTGTGTGTGCGTGTGTGTGTGTGTGTGTGTGCGTGTGTGTGCGTGTGTGTGTGTGTGTGTGTGAGTGTGTGTGTGTGTGTATGTGTGTGTGAGTATATATATATATTATGTGTGTGTGTGTGTGTGTGTGTGTGTGTGTGTGTGTGTGTGTATATTATGTGTGTGTGTGTGTGTGTGTGTGTGTGTGTGTGTGTATATATATATTATCATATCATCATATCATATCATATATATACAGCCGGAAACAGGCCCTTTCGGCCCACCAAGTCCGTGCCGCCCAGCGATCCCCGTACATTAACACTATCCTACACCCACTAGGGACAATTTTTTACATTTACCCAGCCAATTAACCTACATACCTGTGTGTGTGTGTGTGTGTGTGTGTGTGTGTGTGTGTGTGTGTGTGTGTGTGTGTGTGTGTGTGTGTGTGTGTGTGTGTGTGTGTGTGTGTGTGTGTGTATATATATATATATATATATTATGTGTGTGCGCGTGTGTGTATATATATATGTATATATACACACACACACATACACACACACACACACACACACACACACACACACACATATATATATATATATACACATACACACACACATATACACACACACATATATATATATGTGTGTGTGCGTGTGCACGTGAGTGCGCGCGTGTGTGTGTGTATGTATGTATGTATCTATGTACATATATACATATTTATATATGTGTATTTATGTGAGAGTGTATATATATATATATATATAAGCTTATGTTCATGAGTTATCGTAGCAGAATTAGGCCATTTGGCACATCAAATCTACTCCGCCATTCAATCATGGCTGATCTATCTTTCCCTCTCAACCGCATTCTCCTGCCTTCTCCCCATAACCCCTGACACCCGTACCAATCATGAATCTGTCAATCTTAGTAGATGGGCCTAAATGGTCGGCATGGGCGTAGTGGGTCGAAGGGCACGTTTCTATTGTGGGCCCACAATGTCCCTGCCAAACATAATGTCAGATTAAACAAAACCCCTCTGCCTGTACATGGTGAACATCACCCTCGTTCCCTTCATATCCATGTGCCTATCTAAAAGCCTCTTAAACACTACTGTCATATCTGATAGATATGATCAGACAGGATAGTCCGCAGAAAGGTCCCGACCCGAAAAGTCACTCATCCCTGTTCTCCAGAGATGCTGTGTGACCCGCTGAGCTTCTCCAGCACTTTGTGTTTCATTTAAAAATAGGTAAATAGTGGCGGTACTGCGGTGCAGCGGTAGAGTTCTGCCTTACAGCACCAGAGACCCGGGTTCGATCCTGACTCCGGCAGCTGACTGTACGGAGTTTGTACAGTCTACCCGTGACTGCGTGGGTTTTCCCCGGGTGCTCCAGTTTCCTCCCACACTCCAAAGACATGCAGGTTTGTAGGTTAATTGGTACGGTAAAATTGTAAATAGTCCCCAGTGAAAGTGTTGGTGATCGCGATTGACCTTTGGATAGGAATGTGGATATGCTGGGAATGATATGGGTAGTATGCAGGTTGATAAGTGATGGACTTGGCATCATGTTTGGCACACATATTGTCGGGGGAAGGGCCCGTTCCTGTGCTGCATTGTTCTACGTTCTATGTTCTAGCATCATGACACAGCTTTATTTCACTTTAATTTTCCATGTGGTGGGTTTTATCCAGAGTAGATGCTCTACTTCAATTTCTGCCCCTATACTTTTGGCAGGAGAGTAAAGATACGTTGAAGTCTCCAGTATAAGCACAAGATTTTGGGAGGGAGAAATGTTATTCCAAGAATGGTAGCATGTTTGCGCAGCAGTAGAGTTACTGCCTTACGGCGCCAGAGACCCAGGATCAACCCTGACTACAGATGTTGCCTGGATGGAGTTTGTACGTTCTCCTTGTGACCTGAATAGGTTCTCTCCAAGATCTTCGGTTTCCACCCACACTCCAAAGACGTACAGGTTTGTAACTTAATTGGCTTGGTATAAATGTAAAAAAAACTTCCCCACTGTGTGTAGGGTAGTGTTGCTGTGCAGGGATCGCTGGTTGGTATGGATTTGGTGGGTCGGAGGGCACTGTTTAAATGCTGTATCTCTAAACTAAACTAAACAAATGGCATGGACAGTAATGCCATTAACTGGCAACAACAAAAAGTAAATGTGAACGATATTAAAATTTAACTCTCAAATTCCTTCCTCCCTATTCCGAAGGATCTTCCACATTCCATGCCGATCATAATGGCAAGCAACACCAATGAGTGGGAAGGACAGACATACAACAACATGATTCTAACATGCTGTACTTCTGGAAATAACTACCAGCAAAATCAACAAGTGCTTCATGACCAGTTTGAAAATAATGCCAAAGACAAGAGTCATAGTGGGGAAACATGCACTTTGGCTCAATTTGCCCACACTGACCATTTACACTAGTCCACCCTGCATAACTACCATGTGTGTGGGCCATATCCCTCTAAACCTGCCCTATCCATGCACTTGTCTAATTGTTTCTTAAACATTGCGCTAGTCCCTGCCTAAAACAACCTCCTCCGGCACCCACCACCCTTTGGGTTAAAAAGTTACCCCTCCAATTCCTATAAAATCTATGGCAAGGAAAATGCAGTGTGGAGATCTGATGCAACATATATATCTGCCCAGTTTTATTATGGGAGATGCCAAATGCATAGACCATGAGGCTAACGTGTCCATTTGCTCCTGACATGGTGCTATTCTTGGCAAGCCCTGTGTCAAAGCAGCTTGGCTTCTTCAGCACACTATGTTCACACCACCGACATCAAAATAGTTTACCATCTGTTGCACTAAAACCATCTGAGGATATTTGGCAAAACAAATGCCTGAGAGGTACAACCCAACATGTCTCTAGTTTGCCTCATTGGTTTGGTGTTGGTTTTTGTGCTTGTTCTCTCTTCTTTTTTGTGCATTATAGAGACTGCTCTGTTGCATGAGCGTTTGACAGCACAGGGCCTCTGCTCGCTGGATTGTAGGAGGATGAGGGACCTCATTGAAACTTACCCAATAGTGAAAGGTCTGGATAGGGTGGATTTGGAGAGGATGTTTCCAGTAGTGGGAGAGTCTAGGACCACAGGGCCTCTGCTCGCTGGAGTGTAGGAGGATGAGGGACCTCATTGAAACTTACCCAATAGTGAAAGGTCTGGATAGGGTGGATGTGGAGAGGATGTTTCCAGTAGTGGGAGAGTCTAGGACCAGAGGGCACATCCTTAGAATAAAAGGACGTACCTTTAGGAAGGAGATGAGGAGGAATTTCTTTAGTCAGAGGGTGGTGAATCTGTGGAGTTCGTTGCCACCGACGTCTGTGGAGGCCGTCATTGGGTATTTTTAAGGTGGAGTTTGATAGATTCTTTAGTGCGGGTGTCAGGGGTTACGGGGAGAAGGCAGGAATGGGATTTGGAGGGAAAGATAGATCAGCCATGATTGAAAGGCAGAGAAGATTCGACAGCTGCATGGCCTAATTCTGCTCCTGTGACTTATGAACTTGGATACAGACCAACATGTCTCTAGTTTGCCTCATTGGTCTGGCGTTGGTTTAGGTGCTTTCAAATATTAGATGCTTTTCCCTCATCTTTTTTGTTTATTATTGAAACTGTTGTGTTGGATGTAGTGCAGATGTACATTCTGATAGACAGGATCAATGTTGATTTTATGGGGCAGGAGAGCAACAGGAGTCAGAGAGGGGGAAAATGAGAGAGAGTCTCACAGAACTCCCGTCGGAGAGAGGAGGAGAACCTCTTCAGAGAAGGTACACCTTGAAGAGATTTCACAGTGGAGGGGCCGAAATGTAGAAACAAGGAAATGCAGATGCTGATTGACACAAAATGACACAAAGTGCTGGAGTAACTCATGGGGTCAGGCAGCATCTCTGGAGAGCATGGATAGGTTCAAAGTGCTGGAGTAACTCAGCGGGTCAGGCAGCATCTCTGGAGAACATGGATAGGTACAAAGTGCTGGAGTAACTCAGCGGGTCAGGCAGCATCTCTGGAGAACATGGATAGGTACAAAGTGCTGAAGTAACTCAGCGGGTCAGACAGCATCTCTGGAGAACCTGGATAGGTACAAAGTGCTGGAGTAACTCAGCAGGTCAGGCAGCATCTCTGGAGAACATGGATAGGTACAAAGTGCTGGAGTAACTCAGCAGGTCAGGCAGCATCTCTGGAGAACCTGGATAGGTGACGTTTCAGGTCGGGACCCTTCTTCAGACTGATTACCTATTCATGTTCTCCAGAGATGCTGCCTGACCCGCTGAGTTACTCCAGCACTTTGTGTCCCTATATTGATGAACATTGGCTTTATTCCACACTCCATAAATGTCGCCTGATCTGTAAACTCCAGTGGTGTGATTTTTTTTATCAATACTGTACCCTAAGAGGAATCCTGTTTGAAACAATAGGATTCCTTCAAAATCTCAGTTTAGTTTAGTTTGTTATTGTCACATGTATCGAGGTACAGTGAACAGCTTTTGTTTGCTTGCTATCCAGTCAAAGAAATGACTACAGATGATTACAATTAAACCACCCACAGTGTACAGATACAGGATAAATGGTAGAATATTTAGTGTAAGATAAAGTTCAATAAAGTCCTTTTAACGGTAGGCCGAGGGTCTCCAATGAGGTAGATGGTAAGTCAGGATAGGATGGTTCAATTACATGATAACAGCTGGGAGGAAACTGTCCCTGAATCTGGAGGTGTGCATTTTCACACTTCTGTACCTCTTGTCTGATGGGAGAGGGGAGAAGAGGGATTGACTGGGGTGAAACTAGGTTCGTAATTTTGTTGCTAGCCTTGCCAAAGTGTAGAAGGAGTCAATGGAAGGGGAGGATGGTTTGCGTGATGGTCTGGGTTATGTCCAAAATTCCCTGCAATTTCTTGCAGCTTTGGATGAAGCTGTTCCCCTAAACCAGACCGTGATGCATCCCGATAAAATGCTTTCTGTGGACGTTGGGGCGGGTTCGTTTGGGACATGCAAAACTTCCAAAGCCTTCTACGGAGTAGAGGTTCCTGCCCATTACTTCAATGTGGCTGGTGCAGGACAAATTTCTGGTGATATTTATTCCTGTAAACTTAAAGCTTAATCTCAATTTAATTCATTTGTTAATCTGTCAACAGTGAATACATTATTACACTTTGTTACTTTACTCTTCTGTTTTTGTGATTCACTTGAAATATTGGTGTCATCTTTGTTTCTTTGAATAAGATTGAGACCACTTTGCACCAATGACCAGAATGGTCAGTGGGACAGGTACAAATCAATTGTGATTGTGCCTGTATCCCATTCAGTTCCACAATGACTCTGAAAGGTTATTGTGCTTCCATTCTTAGCAGTTGACCAGTAAACCATGCAATGTCAGTGGAGCCTGTATTTTATTTGATATGTATTTTTAATGCTCTATCAATCGAAGTCCCATTAAAAATTGAAGAGTTGCACAAAACCTACTTGCAAGTCACTGTACTTGACAAAATGGCTTGTTTGATGCCAAATATAAATATATTTTATCATGACAGTGCTAATGTAGTTATTACACTTTGAAACATTACAGCACATCCAATGTTATTTGCAATAAAACCATGATTATATATTATTAAGGTAACGATCGTTAATATATTCTACAAGGTAAGCAGATTTAAAGTTACATTGTGGATCAATTGAGATCTCATCCAGCTTGGAGTCTCCCATTAAAAGTGATATCAATTCAGAGCTCTTTAACTTCCCCTGAATGATAAATAAGAAAATGAAAGCTCCAACGGGCTTGTGGAGATGTCCCAAATCAGACAAAAATAATTAATATTCCAATACCAAAGGCTTTTGCTTAGATAACTGTTCATTGTATAATCGACCATAGGGATTATGCCAACCATCGGCGGCACAGTGGTGCAGCAGTCGACCTACTGCCTCACAGCACCAGAGACCCAGTTTCGATCCTGACTACGGGTGCTGTCTGCACTAAGTTTGTACGTTCTCCCCGTGACCTATGCGAGTCTTCTCCGGGTTCGTCCCACATTCCCAAGACGTGCAGGTCTGTTGGCTAATTGGCATCAGCAAATTATAAATTTTCACTAATGTATAGGCTAGTGCTTGTGTAAATGGGTGATCGCTGGTCGGTGCGGACCTGGTGGGCCAAAGGGCCTGTGTCCGCAATGGGCCCCTAAAGTCTAATCAAAGTGGTCTTCAGGGCCAAGCACTAAATTCATCTGTCTGTCATCTCTGCAGGACGTACGCTTGGAACAGAACGCGCGGAACGTAAATGTAGACACTAGCTGATATTCTCACGAGGTTAAAATGGCAAGTGACTGACGAACAACTTGCTCCCTTCCACCAAAGTCACTTCAGTCATGTAAACAATACGTGACCTCAACCAGTACTCACTAGACCGAAGGAAATACCGAAAAAAAGCAGAGAAGAGGAATAAATAGCTCACTGCAGAACGAACGCAGTAACAAAGCTAAGCCATATCACATTATCAACAAAACATTTTACTTGCAGGGAACCATGAGCAGAATTTTAATTCAAAATAATCTTTGTGGGATAATCACCAGAAAAAGGCTGACAATTCAATATTGGAAAAAGACTTACAGACAGTGTTCTTGTGGTCGCTGTCCTTGCTGGGAAGCATCTTGACTCCTCGAGACTTCAGGTCAATCGCCTTTTTCACTATTGGAAAAAGAGAACAAAAATGTTAAGAAAAATAAGAAAAAACGTGCAAAAAATAACATGTGACAGAATTTTAAAACTTCTTTTATGTGCTGTTCAGTTTCCATGCTGGAACTTTAGACAATAGACAATACACAATAGACAATAGGTGCAAGAGTAGGCCATTCGGCCCTTCGAGCCAGCACCACCATTCAATGTGATCATGGCTGATCATTCACAATCAGTACCCCGTTCCTGCCTTCTCCCCATACCCCCTGACTCCGCTATCATTAAGAGCTCTATCTAGCTCGCTCTTTAATTCATTCAGAGAATTGGCCTCCATTGCCTTCTGAGGCAGTGAATTCCACAGATTTACAACTCTCCGACTGAAAAAGTTTTTCCTCATCTCCATTTTAAATGACCTACCCCTTATTCTTAAACTGTGGCCCCTAGTTCTGGACTCCCCCAACATTGCTAGCATGATACTAGCATGATTTTCATATACTAGCATGATTTTCCCCTTCGTAAATCCATGCTGACTCGGAACGATCCTGTTACTGCTATCCAAATGCTCCGCAATTTTGTCTTTTATAATCGACTCCAACATCTTCCCCACCACTGATGTCAGACTAACTGGTCGATAATTTCCTGTTTTCTCTCTCCCTCCTTTCTTAAAAAATGGGATAACATTAGCTACCCTCCAATCCACAGGAACTGATCCTGAATCTATAGAATAATGGAAAATGATCACCAATGCGTCCACAATTTCTAGCGCCACCTCCTTAAGTACCCTGGGATGCAGACCATCAGGTCCTGTTGATTTATCAGCCTTCAGTCCCATCAGTCTACCCAATACCATTTCCTGCCCAATGTGAATCTCCTTCAGTTCCAACGTCACCCTAGGATCTCTGGCCACTAGAACATCTGGGAGATTGTGTGTATCTTCCTTAGTGAAGACATATCCAAAGTACCAGTTCAACTCGTCTGCCATTTCCTTGTTCCCCATAATAAATTCCCCTGGTTCTGACTTCAAGGGACCCACATTTGCCTTGACTAATTGTTTCCTTCTTCACGTACCTAAAAAAGCTTTTACTATCCTCCTTTATATTATTGGCTAGCTTACCCACGCACCTCATCTTTTCTCCCCGTATTGCCTTTTTAGTTATCTTCTGTTGCTTTTTAAAAGATTCCCAATCCTCTGGCATCAGAGATACAGCATGGAAACAAGCCATTCTGCCCACCAAGTCCACGCCGACCAGTGATCACCAACCAGTACACTAGTTCTATCCTACACATGAGGGACAATTTACCCAAGCCAATTGGCCTGCAAACCTGCACGGCTTCAGAGTGTGGGAGGAAACCGGAGCACTCGGTCACAGGGAGAAGAAACAGAATCCATCCAGACAGCGCCCGCCCGTAGTCAGGATCGGACCCAGGTCTGTGGCGATGTAAGGCAGCCACTCTATCACTACGCCATTGTGCCACACTTATACTTTACATTTCACCTCAGTACAAGGTGAACAAATGCTGAGATTTCTTAACATTTCTAGCTTGGATTGTGATGCGCCTTATGAAAATACTTATGGTTTTGATCTTTTTACCATTCATTTGCCCTCCAGAGATTACCCTCCTTATGTTTGGGTCATCTCAAGGAATGCAGGGAAATGGGTTTACATACAATTCAAAATAACTTTTTTTTGCTCTATTATTGGAGGTCTCACTTGGTCCATATCCCTCCAAATCTGTCCTATCCATGTACCTGTCTAACTGTTTCTTAAACGTTGGGATAGTCCCAGCCTCAACGACCTCCTCTGGCAGCTTGTTCCATACACCCACCACCCTTTATGGGTTATTTATCAATCTGATTTATCAATGATGTTTCACGGCTTTTTTTGTAGCCCTCCTAATTTCTTGCTCGTGCTTGCTTCTGTTACATTCCTCAGGGTCCACGTGCAATTTGTGTTTTCTCAACTACACATGTGCAATTAATTCAACACCGTTTTGTAAACGTGATAATTGCGAACCACATTTAATTTAATTTTACTTTTGCTGCTGGTTGAAAAAATGATTGACTAGTGGGTAACCTTTTTGGAAAAATCAACGTGAAAGAAGGGAGAAAGAGCAAATAAAATGTTTTTAATTATTAAACATAAATGAAAGTAATAAAATTGATAAAGGGATGCAGAAATGCTTGGTGAAAACAAAATTAGCTATCAATTTATAAAACGTTGACATCTTCATGATCATTAAGTCGATATTGCTAATGAATTGTCCAGTGAAGTAACCTGACGAGGCACATTTAGTTTAGCTTAGTTTAGTTTAGAGATACAGCGTGGAAACAGGGCCTGGGGCCCACTGAGTCCGTGCCAACCAGCAATCACCCGTGCGCTAGTTGTATCCTACACACCGGGGACAATTTACTGAAGCCAATTGACCTACAAACTTGTTCATCTTTGGAGTGTGGGAGGAAACCGGAGCACCCAGAGAAAACCCACGAGGTCACAGGGAGAATGTGCAGAATCCACACGGACAAGGTCTGGCACTGTGAGATAACCCTCATTGATGTATCCAGATGAGCACTTGAATTGCCAAGACATTGATGGCCATGGACCAAGTGCTGGCAAATAGGATTAACGGACATTATGGGCCAAAGGGACTGCTTCTGCACTGTCTAATTCAGGTTCATTGAGGTGCAAATTCCCCAAATTAATTTGAGTTCCAATCACGTCAGTCATAGGTTCTTGGAGCAGAATTATAAGAAAATAACTGCAGATGATGGTACAAATCGAAGGTATTTATTCACAAAATGCTGGAGTAACTCAGCAGGTCAGGCAGCATCTCGGGAGAGAAGGAATGGGTGACGTTTCAGATCGAGACCCTTCTTCAGACAGAATTAGGCCATTTGGCCCATCAAGACGACTCTGCCGTTTAGTCATAGCTGATCTATCTTTCCCTTTCAGCTCCATTTTCATACCTTCTCCCCATAACCCCTGACACCCTTACTAACCAATTTTAGCATTTAAAATATCTATTGACGGCCTCCACAGCCTTCTGTGGCAATGAATTTCACAGATTCACCATCGTCCTTGCTCCTCATCTCCTTGAGGAGATCAAGATCAAGGTCCTTGCTCCTCATCTCCTTCCTAAAGTTATGTCCTTTTATTCTGAGGCTGTGCCTTCTGGTCCAAGACTCTCCTACCAGGGCCGTCTTTACAGCATTATGGGCCCCGGGCAAAGCAGTGTACTGGGGCCCCTACGACAACTACTCACAGGAATAAAAATGTAAATGGTCGATAAAATTAAACATATATTTATTTTATTGGCACTTCCAACAAAATCGGTGTTGAAACATTAAAAACATGCTGTACAGCAACAACTAATCAACATGATAAACATTTCCCCCACTCTCTCTTCCCCCCCACCACCAACCCCCACCCTTGCTGTCCCCCTCCCCAGTCCCACTCTGCCTCCTCCCACCCCCACTCTCTCCTCCTCCCACCCTCCCCGTCGCCCCCACCGTTACTCTCCCCCACCCCCCTTTCCCTACCAGCCCCCCCCACCCCCCCCCCCCCCGTCGTCGTGCCGGCGAAAATCACTTACCGAAAAGCACTTAGCGATGGACTTAGGGTGCTACATTGTTGCGAAAAGCACTTACAGATCGCTGTGAGAAGCACTTAGGGATGGAAAAGCAAAGCACTTAGGGAGCTAATTGTTGCAAAACAGATCGCTGTGAGAAGCACTTAGGGATGGAAAATGTTGCGAAAGAAACACTTAGGGTCCGAAAATGTTGCGAAAAAAGCACTTATTGAACCTACATTTTTAAAGTAGTATTTATTTATTGCAAGTAACATACACAGATCAGCATGGGGCCCCTATGCTCGTGGGGCCCCGGGAAAGTGCCCATCAGGCCCATGCGTTAACACGGCCCTGTCTCCCACAAGTGGAAACATCAATTTCCCGGATTAGCGCTGTTACTCCTCTTAAACAGGGGGTGGCACAGTGGCACAGTGATATAGTTGCTGCCTGGCAGGGCCAGAGACCCGGCTTTAATCCTGACCATGGGTGCATGGAGATTGTTCATGGTCCCAGAGTAAAACCACGCGGCCACAGGAATAACACGCAAACTCCATCATCTAGGTTTTTTTCCAGGAGCACCGGTTTCCTCCCGTATTCCAAAGATATGGAGGTATGTTGGTCATTTGCCTTCTGTAAATTGTGTCTGGTGTGTGTGTGTGTAGGATAGAACTACTATACGGGATGATTGCTGGTCAACACGGACTCGGTGGGCCGAAGGGCCGTTTTTGTATCTCAAAAGTAAAGACTTTTGACGTCCAATTGCAGCTGTACATTTTACAAAACAAGATTTATATCTTTCTTTGAAATGCCAGCAATTTTTACCAGGCAGAGAGATAAAAAATATGATGGGCATAATTGATACGTGCTGAAGTTAAAATATAACAACATTTGTTCCCTTATAGATCTTATTTAAGTTCATGAAAAACGTGCATTGAACTCCAAATACTGTTTTTAAGTCATTAACATGACATTGACTCATTTGTTTGCAAATGTCATGTCCCAGAAATAGTCTTGAAAGGTTGAAATCCACGAGAGATATTGTGAAATGAACAAAACGCGACACCATGCTGGAGGAAAGATGTTGTTATGCTGGAAAGGATGCAGAGGATTTATGAAGATGTTGCCAGGACTTGAGGGCTTGAACTATAGGGAGAGATTGAACAGACTGGGACAAGATTCCTTGGAGCGCAGGAGGATGAGGGATCTTATAGAGGTGTATAAAATCATGAGAGGAAAAGATTGACAATAGACAATAGACAATAGGTGCAGGAGTAGGCCATTTGGCCCTTCGAGCCAACACCGCCACTCAATGTGATCATGGCTGATCATTCTCAATCAGTACCCCGTTCCAGCCTTCTCCCCATACCCCCTGACTCCGGTATCATTAAGACCTCTATCAAACTCTCTCTTGAAAGCATCCAGAGAATTGGCCTCCACTGCCTTCTGAGGCAGAGAATTCCACAGATTTTACAACTCTCTGACTGAAAAAGTTTTTCCTCATCTCCGTTCTAAATGGCCTACCCCTTATTCTTAAACTGTGGCCCCAGGGTCTGGACTCCCCCAACATTGGGAACATGTTTCCTGCCTCTAGCGTGTCCAATCCCTTAATAAACTTATATGTTTCAATAAGATCCCCTCTCATCCTTCTAAATTCCAGTGTATACAAGCCTAGTCGCTCCAGTCTTTCAACATACGACAGTCCCGCCATTCTGGGAATTAACCTAGTGAACATACGCTGCACACCCTCAATAGCAAGAATATCCTTCCTCAAATTTGGGGACCAAATCTGCACACAGTACTCCAGGTGTGGTATCACTAGGGCCCTGTACAACTGCAGGAGGACCTCTTTGCACCTATACCTCCTCTTGTCATAAATGCCAACATGCCATTAGCTTTCTTCACTGCCTGCTGTATTGGGTAGATGCATAGAGTCTCTTGCCCAGAGTAGGGGAATCGAGAACTAGAGGGCATAGGTTTCAGATGAGAAGGGAACTTTTAAACACAGAGTGTGGTGGGTGCATGGAACGGAGTGCCGGAGGAGGTAGTTGAGGCAGGCAATATAGGAGCATTCAACAAACATTTGGACTGATACATGGATAGGATAAATTTGGAGGGATGTGAGCCAAATGGGATTAATGCAGATGGGATATGTTGGTCAGCATGGGCATGTTGTGCCGATGGGCCTGTTTCCATGCTCTCTGATGCTTTTGCAGACTCCCACTACCTTCTCAATGGCGAAGGGTTTAGCAATAAGGTTGAGTACTTGTTTTGATGTCTGCATTGTCTAACAGAATGCAGAAACACTATCAACACTGAAGATGAGGCAAGCTGGGCCAATGACTTAACATTGGCTCCGGAACAATAATGATAAACTGCAGAAACATCAAGAACATAAACGCCAGGCAATATTACAGTTCCCCTGTTATCTGTTGATCCAAAGGAACTCTGGCTGCCAGCCAGAGTAAATTGAAACCGATACCAAGCGTTTTGTTTGGACTGCCTCAGTGAATAGTAAAGTTGCTGACAGGAGATGTACCAGTTGGTAAGAAGCCAGGCCAGTCTCACCATTCTGCTTGCTTCTGTTCTGCGCCAATTAGTACAAAAAATAAAGGCTCTCTGATGGGCAATCTCTTCCAGGGAAAACTCTTTTCTGGATGGGTCTTGTGTACTTTGGTAAAGGCTCCATCGATTACATCCCATCAACATAGGGCAGCACAGAGGTGCAGCGGTAGAACTGCTGCCTTACAGCACCAGAGACCCAGGTGCGATCCTGACTCCAGGTCTTGTATGTACTGAGTTTGTATGTTCACCCTGTATCTGCAAGGGTTTTTCTCCGGGTGCTCTGGTTTCCTCCCACACTCCAAAGACAGGCAGGTTTGAAATTGTCTACAAATTGTCCCTGGAGTGTAGGGGAGAACTAGGTGATTGCTGGTCGGCATGGACAAAATAGGCTGAAGGGCCTTCTTCCATGCTGTATCTCTAGTCGAAAGTCTGTATGCCTTGACTAATTGTCCCCTGGCAGCCTGGTTGGTGTCAACCAATGTGTGATTAAAAAAAACACCCTCAAATCCCCTTTAAAACACCTCTCCCACCTTAAACCAATGTCCTACTGATTTTGATACTCATACCACAGGTGGAAAAATATTCTGACTATCTACCCTATCTATGCCTTTCAAAATCTAACACTTCCATTTAGCCTCGTTTGCTCTCAGGAAACTGAGGCCAACCAATCCAGACTAAATTCTTCCAATCCTGATAACTCCCCTCTGCTCTCTCTCCAGCAAAATCCCATCCATCCTCCAACATGGAGGCCAGATCTACATGCAATACTTCAAGTACATCTGAACCTGTGTTCCAGAGAGTTTCACTTCAAATCCCTTATACTCTTATATTCCCTGCCCCAATCAATGAAGGCAATCATTATAAGCTTGGAGTACACGTCATCCAAGATTGCAAGAAACTGCAGAGTTGTGACCTTGCACCCAGACCATCATGCAAAGCAACGTCCTTTCCATTGACTCCATCGACACTGCACGCTGCCTCAGCAAGGCCACCAGCATAATACCAGTGATAATCAAGGATGAGCCTCACACCAGTCACTCCCTCTTCTTCCCTCCCCCATCAGCCAAGAGGTTGAGAAGTGTGAAAACGCACACCTCCAGATTCAAGGACAGTTTGTTCCCAGCTGATATCAGGCAATTGAACCGTCCTATCACCAAATGGAGAGCGGTCTTGTCTTCCCATTTAGCTAATTGGAGGCCCTCAGACGATCTTTAATTGGACTTCACTGGACTTTATCTTGCACTAAACATTAAGCCCTTATCCTCTATCTGTACACAGTGGATGGCTGGATTGTAATCATGTATAGTCCTAACACTGACTGGATAGCACGCAACACTGTGACATGTGAACATGTGACATGTGAACATGTGACAAAAACTTTACATGTGACAATAATAATACTGAACTAAACTAAACTGAATAAGTTCTCTCTAGGACGTGAACCTTGACATATCCTCCATTTACAACTGGCTTCTGGCATTCTGGTGAGTCAGTTAGAATTCTCGCTAACAAACTCTTGAAGGTTGTGTTCTCACTTCCATGCCCTGTAGACCCAAGACAGGGTGTCCAAGTGTAGCTCCAACTGCAGTTTGAAGATGGTACCGCCGCTGAATGGACAGCACGCAACAAAAAGCATTTCACTGCAATAAATTAACCTGAAAAGAAAACTTTCCAGATAAGAGTACTGAGCCTGAACGAAACGGCAGCGTTTTCTGACTGTGCCAGCATTAAAACTGAGTGGATCATGAACTGGTTGTCAAGGATGACTGGGAGACAATCTGGTGCCCTCAAGGCAATGTGCGTTCAACCAACCGCTCTCTGACCCATCAGAAAACCTGACAGTGTGGGAAGGAACTGTAGATGCTGATTTATACCAAAGAACGACACAAGAGCTTTTTCAAACTTCTGTACCTCTTGCCTGATGGGAGAGACCGGGATTAGACTCTTTATTGATAATGTTGGTGGCCTTTACCATGAATATAGAAGGAGTCAATGGAAGGGAGGTTGCTTTGCATGATGGTCTGGGCTACGTCCACAACTCTCTCAATTTCTTGCGGTCTTGGATGACGTGTACTCCAAGCTAACAATGATTGCCTTCATTGATTGGGGCTGAGAATATTGGGGCAGTATTGGGATTTGAAGTGAAACTCGATGGAACACTGGTTCTGCTGTGCTCGGAGTATTACATGCAGTTCTGGTTTCCATGCTGCAGAGAGAGCAGAGGCAATTCAGCAGGATTGGAAGAATTTAGTTTGGATTGGCTGGCCTCAGTTTCCCTGGAACAAGGGAGGATGTGAGGTGACAGGAGTAACTCAGCGGGTCAGGCAGCATCTCTGGAGAAAAGGCACAGGTGATGTTTTGGGTTGGAATCCTTCTACAGTGGAAAAAACCTTACAGTCTTGGCCAAGACAATTCACGAACTAAGACGAAAACCAACGGAGAGTGACATTATCCTATTTCTAGACGTAAATATCAACAAAAAGTAAGGGCGGGTTCATTTTATTTTCAGGTCTTTGTAATATTAACTATTAGCTTTTATTTTAAGCAAATCTCTCGTAAGAATTAAGGTATAAATGTGCAAAACAAGGCTTGCTTTCATTGATTGGTATACTCTAACTGTAAAACAATAACCGATTGAAACAGTTATCACCAACAAGGTGCATTTCAGTTATTGGTAGACAATAATTTCTGCAAGAAAATGTATCTGGGGCTGCGATGCACCTAGTGTGCGATGCACTCTATCAATGGAGCAGTGAAAGAGTTGCTGCCTCACAGAGCCAGAGACCCAGGTTCGATCCTCACCTTGGGCACTGTCTGCACAGAGTTCGTACGTTCTCCCTGTGGCTGCGTGGCTTTTTTCCGGGTGCTCTGATTTCCTCCCACACCTCAAAGACGTGCGAGTTTGTAGGTTAATTTGCTTCTGTAAATTGTCCCTAGTGTGTAGGATAGGCCCAATGAACTCGGTGATCGCTGGTTGGTGCGGACTTGATGGGCCGAAGGGCCTGTTACCATGCTGTATCTCTAAACTAAACCAAACTAAACTAAATCAAACCAGGTGAAGTTACACCGCAGTTCATTTCCATTGGTGACATCTTAACTTTCTTTTTGGTTGGTGAATGAAATACATTTCTGCAAACTAGTATCTGTTTCTGGACTCATGATTGTTGGTTGGGGTGGACTTGGTGGGTCTGAGGGCCTGCTTCCACGCTGTATCTCTCTGTTAAACTGAAATATATATATTCCTTTCCAAATGGGAAAGAAATGATAAAAACCCAAGTTATTACAAAACCATTGAACAATTAGAACCTGTTGTGAGCAGATAAACTTGGCACTGGATTAAAAATAAGCTCTTTGTTAGTCAGAGCCTTGCCTGAGAAAGACATTGTCATAGTCATAGCCTTGCCCAAACTGCCTGAGACAGACCATTCTCTTGAACTGTTAGGACTTCAAGGAGATTAAAGAAGTGCCACCTGTGACTTTAAGAGCAGACCCAAGTCAATGTTGAAAAATAAATGTGGATGATTTAACATTGAAGGAGGACGGTGGGAAGGATAGAATTAGGACAAATACCTCAGTCCGAAGAAGGGTGCTGCCCTGAATCGTCAACCCTTCCATTTTCTGCAGAGATGCTGCCTGACCCGCTGAGTTACTCCAGCACTTTGTGCCTAACTTCAGAATCCAAGATCCAATCAGCATTGACAAATGATCAACTTCAAATATATGAATGTGTTTCAAATCTCTGCTCATCTGGGAAGGAATATCTGTAAGTGTATCACTATGTTTCTAATTAATTCCATTCACCACTGCATGCATAATTACAAAGCGAATCAATAAATGCTCTTGAGATCTATTGCTCTGGAAAAGAAAACCAATTGGATTAAAGTTCAGTCTTGGTAAAATATTTCATTCCAATCAAAAATATTTTTTATATTGATAAGCAGTCATGGAGTCTGAGAGAGTCATACAGCGTGGAAACAGGCCCTTTGGCCTAACTTGCCTACGTTAACCAACATGCCCCTCGTCCTTCACCTGTCCCACCTGCCTGCATTTGGCCCAGATCCCTCAAAACCTATCCTATCATGTACTAATTCAAATATCTCTTAAACGTACCTGCCTCAACTACCTCTGGCAGCTCGTTCTGAATATCCACCACCTTTTGTGTAAAAAAGGTTCCTATTAAATCTGTCCCCACTCACCTTAAGCCTATGACCTCTGGTTCTTTATTCCACTAACTTGGGGGTAAAAGACTCCGTGCATTTACTTGATCAATTCTTCTCATGATCTTGTCCACCTCTCTAAAATTATTCCACAGCCTCCTGCACTCTAAGGAATAAAGATCTGGTCTGTTCAAGCACTCCCTATAGCTCAGGCCCTCGAATCCTGGCAAAATCCTCATAGTCATTGGTGATGTGATGTGCTATTTTTTAAATAATGCACAAAGGGCTGTCATTGCCTGGGTGACTGTAATACTTCTTAAAATAAACTGTTTGGCATGTCCAAGAGACAAGTTTGCACTCTCTTCCCTGTACTCAAAGGGACTGTCCTTCATAGTACGTTAACGGCCAGCTATCTGTTGTAGGAGTCCCGTCCGATCTCCTTCAAGGAACGAGACAATTGAAACCCTGTATCTTTGGCTTCTATTGAAGCCTACTAAAACGCAGATCACACTTTCACACACATAAGAGTGTGGAATCACAGCAGCAGCTGCACTTAGTTCAGAAGTTCCCAAGTTCTAGTAGTAGAATTAGGCCATTCGGGTCATCAAGTCTACTCTGCCATTCAATCTATCTTTCCATTCAATCTATCTTGCCATTCAAGCCATTCATTCTGACTGATCTATCTTTCCCACTCAACCACATTCTCCTGTCTTCTCCCAATAACCCCTGACACCCGTACTAAACAACTTCATATAAATGTAGATATAACTCCAACTAACTGCCTTCATGGATATCTCAGAAAATTACTTCTGCAACTTCTTGTCAGATCCACTTGTTTGTGTATCCTTATTTGCAGGCCGACACTGTGGCACAGCGGTAGAGTTGCTGCCTCACAGCGCCAGAGATCTGGGTTCAATCCTGACCATGGGTGCTGTCAGTACGGAGTTTGTACGTTCTCCCTGTGACCTGCATGGATTTTCTCTGGGTGCTCTGGTTTCCTCCCACACTCTAAAAATGTACAGGTTTGTAGGTAAATTGGCTTCTGCAAAATTGTAAATTGCGCCTAGTGTGTACGATAGTGGTAGTGCGCAGGGGGGGGGTTGATCGGCATGGACTCGGTTGGCCGAAGGGCTTGTTTCCACGCTGTACCTCTAAATTAAACTGTTAATTCGAGCTGCCATCCCACTCAAAGAACTAAGATGGTCAGAGGACTCATTTAAACTGTCTGCACGTAATTTCATTTCTTTCCTAATGTTCCGCACTTGCTGCCAATCACATAAATAGCAAGTCAGCTTGGTCAATACCTGTCACACTGCATTTGGTCTCTAAAACCTCAGGACTGAATTAAAAATAACACCTGCGATGGAATGGCAATACCATCATTGCGGACTGCAAGCTGTACATACATGAAGCAAGTACCACAATGCAGGGAGGTGACTGATCCAGATAAATAATCAGAAAAAATGAATTGGCCTTGTGCTGGTTTATTTTTCTGGTCACTTCAAGGCCGACGAATCATAGCTGCAAGACTAGATGAGCCAAAACCACACTGATAATAGGGTCCTGTGGGGTTATTGTGGGATCGGTACTCTCTTTTGGATTCTTAACATCCAATTAAGTCTTTAGACTTTACTTTAATCTTTAGAGATCATAATCATATTCATAATCATAATCACACATTATTAGCCACGTAAGTTTTGCAACATACGAGGAATTTGATTTGCCATACAGTCATAGAAACATGGAAACATAGAAAATAGGTGCAGGAGGAGGCCATTCGGCCCTTCGAGCCAGCACCGCCATTCATTGTGATCATGGCTGATCATCCACAATCTGTTACCTGTGCCCAACTTCTCCCCATATCCCCTGATTCCACTAGCCCCCAGAGCTCTATCTAACTCTTGCTTAAATTCATCCAGTGATTTGGCCTCCACTGTCCTCTGTGTTATTCACATTTTAAAGTTTAAATCTATCTCCTAGGGAGGGAGGGGGAGGGGGGGGAGGAGGAGGAGAGGGGGGAGGGGGGAAGGGGGAGGGAGGAAGGGCAGAGGGAGGGGAAGGAGGGAGGGGGAGAGGGGGAGGGGGAGGGGGAGGGGGAGGGGGAGGGGGAGGGGGAGGGGGAGGGGGAGGGGGAGGGGGAGGGGGAGGGGGAGGGGGAGGGGGAGGGGGAGGGGGAGGGGGAGGGGGAGGGGGAGGGGGAGGGGGGAGGATGGAGGATGGAGGATGGAGGAGGGGGAGGGGGAGGGGGATGGGGAGGGGGGTGGGAGATGGGGGTGGGGAGGGGGAGGGGGAGGGGGAAGGGGAGGGGGAGAGGGGGAGAGGGGGGGGAGTGGGGTAGGAGAGGGTGCTGCACCAATGCAGGAGAGGTTTGGGCCTAACGGGTCCACTTGGTCTAGTAATCTCTAACGAAGTAACATCCTGGAGGCATCAATTTTCGCTCACAGCCAATATTACAAAAAACAGTGTTTATCGTCTGATTGCACGCCTTATGGACAGCCCGATGTAGTTGTCAGGGAAGGAAATTCAACACCAAGGCATCACATGCAGGTTACGTAGTTTTCACTTGATGTGGTCCGAACATTACTGACTCATCGTTACTGGAACGTTACTGGAATTGCAGCCTTACAGCGCCAGAGACCCGGGATCGATACAGATCAAGAAAACCCTTGCGGTCACGGGGAGAACGTGCAAACTCCGTACAGACAACACCCGTAGTCATCTGGCGCTGTAAGTCGGCAACTCTACCGCTGCACCACATTGCTGCCTGTTGTTGTACGGTTGTTGTTACTCCTATTAATACTCCAAACCACTTTAATTCACTTTCTTGTAGATATTACACTCGGACGTGCTCCATGTTTTCACTGAAATGGATAAGTTTCAAGGAATAGTGGGCAAGTAGAATGAGGACCATCACCTCAGAGGTTCTATGAGTAGAATTAGGCCATTCAGACCATCATGTCTACTCTACCATTCAATCATTGCTGATCTATCACCATTCCCTCTTAACCCCATTCTCCCGCCTTCTCTTCAAAACTCCCAACATCCGCACTGGTCAAGAATATATCAATCTCCGCCTTAAAAGAGCTGTGACACTTGAAAGGCACACTCAGACTTGAGGGAGTGTGGGAATCAGATGAGTGCAGAAACCAGCACTGCTGTCGAGAATCAAGTGTAAGAAGGAACTGCAGATAGACACAAAGTGCTGGCGTAATTCAGCGGGACAGACTGCATCTCTGGAGAGAAGGAATGGGTGAAGTTTCGGGTCTGCAGAAGAGTCTCGATCCAAAATGTCACCCATTCCTCCTCTCCAGAGATGCTGTCTGTCCCACTGAGTTACTCCAGCTTTTTGTGTCTATCTTTGAAAATCAAGAGTATTTCATTGTCGTGTGTACTGAAACAGAACAATGAAATCCTTACCCCCAGCAGCACAACAGATTTGTAAACACAGTATTCAGTGGATAATATAATAAGGGGGAAAAAAAATCACCACATTAATAAAAAATACAAACCCTGAAGTCCCTGGTGCAACTAAAGCAGTTTGGAGCTCCTAGTTGAGTTGGACTTCATAGTGCTCAATAGCCTAACAGTTATTGGGAAGAAGCTGTTCCTGAACCTGGACGTCACAGTTTTCAGACTGTGATACCTTCTTCCTGATGGTAGGAGTGAAATGAGTGTGTGGCCAGGGTGGTGTGGGTCTCTGATCATACTGGCTGCCTTTTTGAGGCAGAGCCTCCTGTAAATCCCTTGGATGGTGGGGAGGTCAGTACCGGTGATACTCATGTTACACATCGCACCGTGTCTCTCCTCACATATTACCCCACAAACTCTCTCCCCTTCTCTCTCCCGCCAGCCCATCCACCATCCTTTATGATTCAAAAGGCCAGTGTGTGGCCTCTTCCCATTCCTTCTTTTCGATGGTGGGGAAGTCACTAACAATGATGGACCCATGACGTATTGAAGGGAATGCAGGGATTAGATGTCAAAGGGGAAACCCAGGCCCCAGGTATATTAAAGGGAACGGGGCACTGGTCAGTTAAAGGAAGGGCAGGAAACAGGGCTTGGTGTGTTAAAAGGAGTGAGGGGAAACCCAGCCCCCGGTACATTTAAAAGAACAAGGGAACTGGGGCGCAGGTCGGTTAAAGGGAGTACAGAAACCAGGAATTGATGTGTTAAAGGGAACACAAGACACAGTGCCCCGGTACCGTTAAAAGGCACACAAGAACTTTAGGTCCCAGTTTATTGAGGGCAACAGTGCAGTTCGCACCTGGTGCTGAACCATGGGATTTAGAGACATATACACAGTCATAGAGTGATACAGTGTGGAAGCAGACTGAACCATGGGATTTAGAGACATATATACATAGTCGTAGAGTGATACAGTGTGGAAACAGACTGAACCATGGGATTTAGAGACATATACATAGTCATATAGTGGAAACAGGTCCTTGGGCCCAACTTACCCACATCGACCAACATGTCCCATCTACACAAGTCCCACCTGCCCATGCTTGGCCCATAACCCTCCCATCCTGTCCTATCCATGTACCTGTCCAAATGTATTTTAAACATTGCGATAGAATTTGCCTCAATTACGTCCTCCGGCAGCTCGTTTCATACACCCACCACCCTTTGTGTGACAAGGTTACCCCTCAGATTCCGATTTAAACTTTCCCCACATCACCTTGAACCTGGTTCTTGATTCCCCTACTCTGGGCATAAGCCTCTGTGCGTCTACCCAATCTATTCAGATGTTATTTCACATTTCACGGTCTTACCCCTTTTCCTGGCCTGTGGTGCATTTATCCCATCTAATCCCCTCATGATCTTGTACACCTCTATTTGCGAACAATTAGATTTATCAGATTTATCAGAGTTGCGTTTGGTCACCAGAGCGATGAGCTGCTCTGGTTTGATGGGAGGAACATCTTACCTTGATATTGGGCGTTGAACCCTCGTCGTCGATGGTTGCTGTCTGATGTGAAATGCAGCCGTAGCCAGTTCTTGCTGCTGATGACCGGCGAAGGCAAGTTCAAACCAGTCAACCTGAAAGAGAAGGAACATTCTCACATTAGCACCGCGGGAAACCTCCAGCCCTATCCTGGCGCCTGCCTGTGTCTACAAGCATGCAGACTCAATGTCAATATTCACCCGAAACACTCTGCAGGAAGAAATGTTTAAATTCACAAAGGTACGTTTGTCAAAACAAAATAACAGCATCATAGGGTACTGCAGTTTACCAGACAAGTACAGTTTACCTGTAGAGTTGTACGGGCAAGATGGCCTGAATAAATAGTTGAAACTTGGTGTCAAGTTAGGAGGAGGGGGGGTTCAACGAGATCTGGGTGTCCTAGTGCATCAGTCAATGAAAGGAAGCATGCAGGTACAGCAGGCAGTGAAGAAAGCCAATGGAATGTTGGCCTTCGTAACAAGAGGAGTTGAGTATAGGAGCAAAGAGGTCCTTCTACAGTTGTACCGGGCCCTGGTGAGACCGCACCTGGAGTACTGTGTGCAGTTTTGGTCTCCAAATTTGAGGAAGGATATTCTTGCTATGGAGGGCGTGCAGCGTAGGTTCACTAGATTAATTCCCGGAATGGCGGGACTGTCGTATGTTGAAAGGCTGGAGCGATTGGGCTTGTATACACTGGAATTTAGAAGGATGAGGGGGGATCTTATTGAAACATATAAGATAATTAGGGGATTGGACACATTAGAGGCAGATAACATGTTCCCAATGTTGGGGGAGTCCAGAACAAGGGGCCACAGTTTGAGAATAAGGGGTAGGCCATTTAGAACGGAGATGAGGAAGAACTTTTTCAGTCAGAGGGTGGTGAAGGTGTGGAATTCTCTGCCTCAGAAGGCAGTGGAGGCCAGTTCGTTGGATGCTTTCAAGAGAGAGCTGGATAGAGCTCTTAAGGATAGCGGAGTGAGGGGGTATGGGGAGAAGGCAGGAACGGGGTACTGATTGATAGTGAACAGCCATGATCGCATTGAATGGCGGTGCTGGCTCGAAGGGCTGAATGGCCTACTCCTGCACCTATTGTCTATTGTCTATTGTCTATTGTCTATTGTCTATTGTCTATTGTCTATTGAAACAAGGAACTGCCGATGCTGGTTTACCAAAGAAAGACATAAAATGCAGGAGTAACTCAGTGAGACAGGCAGCATCTCTGGAGAGAAGGAATGGGTGATGTTTCAGGTTGAGACCCCCTTCTTCAGACCTGAATCGTCACCCATTCCTTCTCTACAGGGTCGGTGCCTGTCCTGCTGAGTTACTCCAGCATTTTGTGACTAACTTTGGTGTAAACCAGCATCTTCAATCCCTTCTACCTTGTACCTTGTACCTTGTAGAAGGTAGAATTTACAATTCCCAATGTTTCTTTTACCTTTAGTTAGCTATGCTCTAGAATCCAAACACTGGATAAATCTATTTATTTTGTGTCCTAACAGGACCTGAAACATGTAAACAAGGATAAGGGCAATAATACTGATTAGGGAGAAGTGTCTTTCATTGCACCCATTTGTTAGCAAATGGGAGAATGGTTTTCAATTAAAAGGGTAACTTTGGGGAGAAAAAAAGATGAAAGGTGACAGAGATTATGATCAATGATGAATTATTTCAAAAATGTAGAATCCACATTTAACCATTGTGTGGTGAGAATATAAAAATACTGCGAATCTTTGAAATACTTTGAGTTCTCAGAATATTTCCCATTGTGCGCTGCTAAGGTCTTGAATGAATCGACTTGTTTGAGAAAATTACTACTGCTCTATGAGATGTTCTGTGTGTCTGTTCCTATTTGGGCCACAGTTAAGAGGGCAACTGGGCCCCATGTGAAGCCAGATACAGGTTGAACACAAAACTCCCTCCAATGCCTTCATTAGTCATGCTAATGGAAAATCAAGGAGCATCAGCAGCATGGTTAGAAAGCTGTCCCAGTAACAAGATGCAGGGCACAGCAGTGAATGGGTGATGTTCGGTCAGGAAGCGGACAGTAGCTTTCTTCAGACTGTCTGGTCTAAGGTCACCACTTTACATACATGAATGACTTGGACTTGGATGACCAGGAAAGAATTTTCACAATGCAATTGATTACAAAAGATTGAAGGCCCTGCAGAGAGTAGTGCGTTTGGCAGAACGCACCATGGGAACTACACTCGTCCCCCTGCAGGACCTATACATCAGGAGGTGCAGATCCAGAGCAAGCAAGATCATGAGGGACCCCTGCCACCCCAGTAACGGATTGTTCCAGATGCTACGATCAGGCAAACGCCTCCGCTGTCACGCAGTGAAAACGGAGAGGATGAGACGGAGTTTCTTCCCACAGGCCATCAGGACTGTCAACTTTTATAACCCCAGAGACTAAATTTTTGTCTACACTATAGTAACTTATTAACTTTATTTATATGCTGTAACTGTAATTCTTTTCTGTGCACAATCCGCAGGCATTGCCACTTTCATTTCACTGCACATCGTGTATGTGTATGTGACAAATAAATTTGACTTGACTTGACTGTGAGAATGATAGTCTAGGTCCACCACTGATTTTCCAGCACCCTTGGTTCTGGGGCTTTGTTGTATTATCCGTTTTGCCAGACCAGCAGGGGTCACGACCTCCAAGAGGAGTTGAAGAGTTCTGGAACACTCCGCCGAGGGCGCAGAGATATCGGCCAGCAATGTCGGCTATGGGAACGGATCTGCCGGCTCAGACCGGGCCAGAGTTCCAGAGCCCCGGCCGCAGGGGGCAAATTGGACCCACCGATCGGCCTGATGAGGTCGAGATCAGCCACCTCACCCAGCCTAGGTGCCACTTTTTGTGGGGGACTAATGGGAGGGATTTCAAGTGCACTCTCGTAATTTCATCCGGATTAAAGGAGGTGTTGGATCACCAGTTGCCAGAAAATCGGTGGTGGACCTGTAAAGGATTTGAAGTCAATTGAGATTGGGGGAAAGGTGGCAGATAAAATCTAATGCAGAAAATTACAATGTATTTTATTTGAACTGGAAGAATGAGGAGAGACAATGTGAGATGGAGAGCAGAAAGGAAAATTGGAATGGAGTTATCTGGGCCAATGTGTCATAATTCACAGAAAATAGCAGGACATGTTACGAAAACAATTTATAGAGGAAAAGAAACATGGAATCCAAGGACTTCTAAATAGAAGCATGGAATATAAAAGCAAGTAAGTTCTGATGAACCTTTATATTTCACTTGGGTTGCTTACCACAGTGGTATGAATATTGACTTCTCTAACTTTAAGATAGTTCCTCTGTCCCTCTCTTCCCCTCCCCCTTCCCAGATCTCCCACTGTCTTCCTGTCTCCACCTATATCCTTCCTTTGTCCCGCCCCCCTGACATCAGTCTGAAGAAGGGTCTCAACCCGAAACGTCGCCCATTCCTTCTCTCCTGAGATGCTGCCCGACCTGCTGAGTTACTCCAGCATTTTGTGAATAAATACCTTCGATTTGTACCAGCATCTGCAATTATTTTCTTACACTCTCTCTAACTTCAAGTAATCCTTGCTTTCCCTCTCTCTCCATCCCTCCCCCTTCCTAGTTCTCTGACCAGTCTGACTGTCCTCCTGATTAAATTTTATCTCTGCATGCTTCG
This sequence comes from Rhinoraja longicauda, assembly GCF_053455715.1. Classification (NCBI taxonomy): domain Eukaryota; kingdom Metazoa; phylum Chordata; class Chondrichthyes; order Rajiformes; family Arhynchobatidae; genus Rhinoraja; species Rhinoraja longicauda. The sequence goes on along the minus strand of NC_135957.1, from coordinate 12,022,336 downwards.
TTGTCACCTTCGCCTAGCTAACAATGTTCTATTCTACATTTTCCTTGAGCAGCATACCCTTTGGTCTCATTTTCACACCTTACACTTCCTTATCTTTGTGTCTCCTGCTACCCGGACTCTCAGTCTGATGAAGTGTCTCCACCCAAAATGTCACCCGTTCCTTCTCTCCAGAGATGCTGCCTGTCCCGCTGAATTACCCCAGCATTTTGTGTCTATCTTCTTTATAATACAAGGTCTATCCATAACTGGAGCACTGCAGTTTATTGAAGATGTAAAGGCCTTGGAGGGTAAACATAACAGAATGACTCTGGCGATGAAGGAGTTTAGTTACGTGGGATAGACTGGAGGGACAAGGGGTGGGTCTTCTTGGAAAGAGAGGAGGACGAGAAGGAGATCCTGATAGAGCAATTTACACAATCAGAAAATATTTAAACAGAGGACATTGTGAGAAACTATTCCCACTGGCAGAGGGATCAAGATGTAGAGGAACAAAAGTAAATGATCAAGGAGTCAGAACTGACACGGGGAAAATCTTTTTCCACAGTAATTGGATTGTGTCTCAAGAAGGGCCTCGACCCAAGACGTCACCCATTCCTTTTCTTCGGTGATGCTACCTGACCCGCTGATTTACTCTAGCATTTGGTGTCTATCTTTGGTGTAAACCAGCAGATGAAAGCAGATTTAATAATGGATCAGTGTTTAAAATTAAACATTTGCAGGACTAAGCAGAGGTGGCCTGAGGCAAGTTCCAGATGGATTGGTCTTTTAGTGTCGTTCAGCATTGAAGCAGAATCTTCAGCCCATCTGGTCTGTATCGAACATGGTTTAGACCAGTTCTACGCTGGATAGTGAGGCAGTAGCTCAGCTGCTCCACAGATTCTTTATTCAACACATTGGCCGTCAGATATTCGTCAGCAGAAGGTCAGACTTTATGACCTTAATGGCGTTAAGGAGAAAAGATAGATCAGCCATGTTTGAATGGGGGAGTAGAATGGATGGGCTGAATGGCCTAATCCTGCTCTGATCACATATGAACAGATGAACATCAAGTCAAGTCAAATTTATTTGTCACATACACATACACGATGTGCAGTGAAATGAAAGTGGCAATGCCTGCGGGTTGTGCACAAAAAAGAATTACAGTTACAGCATATAAATAAAGTTAATAAGTTACTATAATGTAGACAAAAATTTCGTCTCTGGGGTTATAAAAGTTGACAGTCCTGATGGCCTGTGGGAAGAAGCTCCGTCTCGTCCTCTCCGTTTTCGCAGCGTGACAGCGGAGGCGTTTGCCTGATCGTAGCATCTGGAACAGTCCGTTACTGGGGTGGCAGGGGTCCCTCATGATCTTGCTTGCTCTGGATCTGCACCTCCTGATGTATAGGTCCTGCAGGGGGATGAGTGTAGTTCCCATGGTGCGTTCTGCCGAACGCACTACTCTCTGCAGGGCCATCCTGTCCTGGGCAGAGGTGTTCCCAAACCAGACTGTAATGTTGCCGGACAGGATGCTCTCTACAGCCCCAGAGTAGAAGCAATGAAGGATCCTCAGAGACACTCTGAATTTCCTCAATTGTCTCAGGTGGTAAAGGCGCTGCTTAGCCTTACCCACCAGTGCGGTAATGTGCGTTGCCCACGTCAGATCCTCTGTGATGCGGACTCCCAAGTATTTAAAACTGCTCACCCTATCCACAGTAGACCCATTTATCTCCAGTGGCGTGTACGTCCTTGGATGTTTAGCCCTTCTGAAGTCCACAATCAGCTCCTTTGTTTTAGTGACATTCAAGAGGAGGCTATTGTCCTGACACCAGAGTGCCAGATCAGCCACCTCCTCCCGGTAGGCCTTCTCATCATTGTTGGAGATCCGGCCCACCACCACAGTGTCATCAGCAAACTTGATGATGGAGTTTGAGCTGAACCTGGCCCCACAGTCATGTGTGTACAGGGAGTACAGTAGGGGGCTAAGGACGCAGCCCTGGGGGGATCCTATGTTCAGGGTGAGGGAGCTAGATGTGTGTTCCCCCATCCTGACCACTTGGGGCCTGGCAGTGAGAAAGTCCAGGACGCAGGCACACAGAGGGGTGCTAAGCCCCAGTTCCAGCAGCTTCTCAACCAGTCTGCTGGGGACTATTGTGTTGAATGCTGAACTAAAGTCAATGAACAGCATCCTCACATAGCCCCCCTGGCTGTCCATTTGAGCATGTATGATTTTTGAGATTGCACTTTGGTTGATGCCCAGCAGAACATTACAGCCTGTTCTTTCCGAGTGTTATTTTTCAGAGACATAGTCGGGATCAAGCATAATAAAAGGGAACCTGAGGTAGGAAATCTGTGTCAAATGTGAGATCCAGATAATCTGCAGACAATTTGACAGGGTGGCACAGCGGTAGAGTTGCTGCCTTGCAGCACTAGAGATCCTGACTACGGGTGCCGTCTGTACGGAGTATGTACGTTCTCCCCGTGACAGCGTGGGTTTCCAACGGGTGCTCCGGTTTCCACCCACATTCCAAAGATATACAGGTTTGTAGGTTAATTGTCCTCTGTAAATTGCCCCAAGTGTGCAGGATAGAGCTAGTGTACAGGTGATCGCTGGTCGGCGTGGACTCAGCGGGTCGAAAGGCCTGTTTCCACGCTGTACCTCTCGTTTCAAATGTTCTAGGGGCCGGAGAACCTAGGGTGATGGAGGAACTGAAGGAAATCCACATTAGGCAGGAAATGGTTTTGGGTAGACTGATGGGACTGAAGGCTGATAAATCCCCAGGGCCTGATGGTCTGCATCCCAGAGTACTTAAGGAGGTGGCTCTAGAAATAGTGGAAGCATTGGAGATCATTTTTCAATGTTCTATAGATTCAGGATCAGTTCCTGTGGATTGGAGGATAGCAAATGTTATCCCACTTTTTAAGAAAGGAGGGAGAGAGAAAACGGGTAATTATAGACCAGTTAGTCTGACATCAGTGGTGGGGAAGATGCTGGAGTCAATTATAAAAGACGAAATTGCTGAGCATTTGGATAGCAGTAACGGGATCATTCCGAGTCAGCATGGATTTACGAAGGGGAAATCATGCTTGACAAATCTACTGGAATTTTTTGAGGATGTAACTAGGAAAATTGACAAGGGAGAGTCAGTGGATGTGGTGTACCTCGACTTTCAGAAAGCCTTCGACAAGGTCCCACATAGGAGATTAGTGGGCAAAATTAGGGCACATGGTATTGGGGGTAGGGTACTGACATGGATAGAAAATTGGTTGACAGACAGAAAGCAAAGAGTGGGGATAAATGGGTCCCTTTCGGAATGGCAGGCAGTGACCAGTGGGGTACCGCAAGGTTCGGTGCTGGGACCCCAGCTATTTACGATATACATTAATGACTTAGACAAAGGGATTAAAAGTACCATTAGCAAATTTGCAGATGATACTAAGTTGGGGGGTAGTGTGAATTGTGAGGAAGATGCAATAAGGCTGCAGGGTGACTTGGACAGGTTGTGTGAGTGGGCGGATACATGGCAGATGCAGTTTAATGTAGATAAGTGTGAGGTTATTCACTTTGGAAGTAAGAATAGAAAGGCAGATTATTATCTGAATGGTGTCAAGTTAGGAGGAGGGGGAGTTCAACGAGATCTGGGTGTCCTAGTGCATCAGTCAATGAAAGGAAGCATGCAGGTTCAGCAGGCAGTGAAGAAAGCCAATGGAATGTTGGCCTTCGTAACAAGAGGAGTTGAGTATAGGAGCAAAGAGGTCCTTCTACAGTTGTACCGGGCCCTGGTGAGACCGCACCTGGAGTACTGTGTGCAGTTTTGGTCTCCAAATTTGAGGAAGGATGTTCTTGCTATGGAGGGCGTGCAGCGTAGGTTCACTAGGTTAATTCCCGGAATGGCGGGACTGTCGTATGTTGAAAGGCTGGAGCGATTGGGCTTGTATACACTGGAATTTAGAAGGATGAGGGGGGATCTTATTGAAACATATAAGATAATTAGGGGATTGGACACATTAGAGGCAGATAACATGTTCCCAATGTTGGGGGAGTCCAGAACAAGGGGCCACAGTTTGAGAATAAGGGGTAGGCCATTTAGAACGGAGATGAGGAAGAACTTTTTCAGTCAGAGAGTGGTGAAGGTGTGGAATTCTCTGCCTCAGAGGGCAGTGGAGGCCAGTTCGTTGGATGCTTTCAAGAGAGAGCTGGATAGAGCTCTTAAGGATAGCGGAGTGAGGGGGTATGGGGAGAAGGCAGGAACGGGGTACTGATTGAGAGTGATCAGCCATGATCGCATTGAATGGCGGTGCTGGCTCGAAGGGCTGAATGGCCTACTCCTGCACCTATTGTCTATTGTCTATTGTCTATTGTTTCCCCAGACTCTCAGTCAGAAGAAGGGGATTGACCTAAAATGTCACCTATCGCTTTTCTCCAGAGATGCTGTCTGACCTGCTGAGTTACTCCAGCCTTTTGTGTCTATCTTCGGTTTAAACCAGCACCTGCAGTTCTTTCCGAGACAGTTTATCAATCTGTCCAGCCAGCAAACAGTCCTATGATTAAACTGTGTCTGTACGGTCACGAGGAGGAACCCTCTGCATTTCTCATTGGCCTTACCCATTTTTTGATCTCAATAGACAATAGACAATATACAATAGGTGCAGGAGGAGGCCATTCGGCCCTTTGAGCCAGCACCGCCATTCAATGTGATCATGGCTGATAACTATTAGGACATTGGGTTCAAGGTTCTTAGGATTAAACCAGGCTTTTAATTAGTTTAGTTTAAATTTGGAGACACAGTGTGGAAACAGTCCCTTCGGCACACTCAGTCCGTGCTGACCAACAATAACCCATACACTAGTTCTATGTTAGAGTCATAGAGCCAAACAGCGTGGAAACAGGCCTTTTGGCCCAACTTGCCCATGCCGACCAACATGGTCCATCTACACTAGTCCCACCTGCCTGCATTTGGTACATCTATATACTAAAACTCGTTTGTTTGTTTGTTTGTTCCTGAACTACAGCCAAAACGGTGCACGATAGCGCAACAATTTTAGGCCCACCTTACTCACCGTCGTCCCTTTGGTGCTAATGGAAGAAGTTTTATTGAAATCGGTGTTATATTTTTTAAGTTATTCACATTTTAAAGTTTAAATCTACCTCCTAGGGAGGGAGGGGGAAGGGAGGTGGAGGGAGGGTGGGTGGAAGGGAGGGCGCAAGAGGGAGGATAAGAGGGGTTGAGGGGGATGGAGTGAGGGGGAAGGGAAGGGGGAGGAGAGGGGAAGGGGAGGGGGAAGGAGGGGAGAGGGGGGAGGAGTCGGGAGAGGGGGAGAAGGGGGGAGGGGGGAGGAGTGGGGAGAGGGGGAGGAGGGTGGAGAGGAGAAGGGGGGAGGAGAGGGTGCTGCACCAACACAGGAGAGGTTTGGGCCCAAAGGGTCCACTTGGTCTAGTATCCCTCTAAACCTATCCGATCCATACACCTGTCCAAATGTTTCTTAAACATCATGATAGTCCCTGACTCAACTACCTCCTCCGGCAGCTTGTTCCATATGTGCGGGGAAAAAAGGAGATGCCCCCCAGGTTCCTATTAAATCTTTCCCTCCTCACCTTAAAACTCTGCTTCTTGATTCCTCTATTCTGCAGAAAAGACTCTATGCATTTTATCCCAATTTCACATCTTACACGCCAGGGACAATTTACAGTAGCCAATTAACCTATAAACCCACACGTCTTTAGGATGTGGGCGGAGAATGGGAAAAAAAACAGGAAGAAAGTGCAAACTCAGGTCTCTGGTGCTGTGAGGCGGCAACTCTGCCACTGCGCCACTGTGATAGCTGTGAAACTGTAACCAAACACATCAGCAGTACAGCGTTCCATCAACTGAAGATCTTGCGCTAACTATTGTGACAGATTGGCTAAATAACTATACTGTCAGATTGGCTAAATCTGCCACCTAGAAGCTCCAATGCAGACTACAGAATGACTGAATCTAAAACAAACAATATGGGACATGTCAGTCGTGATAACACTAAACTCCACAGATCCAGTTAGAGTACATTTGACTGCTAGATTCCTTACTCAGCTGAACTTAGAGAAATTATAAAAGGCTGAGAGAATTTTCACGGAGTGAGCTGAGATTCATGAGCTAGGCGAATGTTGAAGGCGATCAAATTATTCTTATTGGATAAAAGATTTAGTGAGCATAATGTGAATATTAAAATTTAATAAAATATTGATCACATCACCAGGACCTAAGATGCAGCATGAAACTCAAGTTCAAAATGAGTAAATCAGACAATATTGTTTCTCTTAGAGCAAGACAAGTTTCTTGTTAGGGTGGCACGGTGATTTAGCCGTAGAGCTGCTACCTTACAGCACCAGAGACCAAGGTTCGATCCTGACTACGGGTGCTGTCTGTGCAGAGTTTGGACGTTCTCCCGGTGACCGCGTGGGTTTTATCCGGGTGCTCCGGTTTCCTCCCACTCCCCAAAGACGTGCAGGTTTGTAGGTTAATTTGCTAAAAATTGTAAATGGTCCCCCATGTGTAGGATTGTGCAGGTTCGCATGGACTTGGAGCCCACAGGGCCTGATTCTGCACTGTGATTTACATGACAATAAAGTACCATTGTAGCTTAATTCTCATTGGTAAAAATCATCTCTCAAGTCTAAAGCAAAGTCCAAAGATACCACGCCGACCAGCGATCACCCCATACCATCATCACTGGCACTATCCTGCTCACGAGGGACAATTTACAGAAGCCAATTAACCTACAGACCTGCACATCTTTGGAGTGTAAGTGTGTTGGTTAATTGGCTGTGGTAAAAATTGTGAATTGTCCCTAGTGTGTAGGATAGTGTGAGTGTACGATTGCTGGTGGGCATGGACTTGGCGGGCCAAAAGGGCCTGTTTTCAATGCTGAATCTCTAAAGTAAGGTAAAGTCAAGCTATTCTTGGCATTGTGTGTCCTTAAATAGTAAATAAATGTGTTTCTGCATCTTGAATCAAATAGGTGAATGCCCACACTAAGAATTGCAATATTGGGTTGTTGGGTTCTTTCACTGGCACTGCTGGTTTAGATCTGTGAAGGTGCTGCATAAAATGAGTAATGTACTGACAGAGTATTAAGAAACTTAAATGTCGTTAACATCCTAATGACATTCCAAATCAAAACCCAGCCAGCAAATTACTTTGGAAACATAGTCACCATCATTAACATGGGGAAACACAGCAGTCTATTAACAATACAGAAAGCCCCACGGGAACGCAGTTATATAAGTTATTCGCTAAAATGCCAAAGCAACAAAGTATTGATGTTGAAATTATGAAGGCTGAAAATGCTGGAAATGTAATCATTTAAAGAAGTCAACCAGCTTCAGTGGAAAGGAACTCAAAGTGCTGGAGGAACTCAGCAGGCCCAACAGCATCTCTGGAGAACTTGGATAGATGACATTTCGGGTCGAGACACACACAAAATGCTGGAGTAAATCAGCGGGTCACGCAGCATCGCTGAAGAACATGGAAAGGTGATGTTTCGGACTTCAGAGTCTGAAGAAAGGTAGTGACCCAAAACATCACCTCCTCACTTTCTCCAGTGATGGTGCTTGACCCGCTGAGTTACTTTATGTCTTTTTTTTGTAAACCAGCATCTGCAGTTCTTCGTTTCTCCAGCTTCAGGGGAGATCAAAACAAAAGTGAATGGTTGTCAATAGTTTTTCATCAGAAAAGGAACAAAATTAGAAATCAAACATGTTTTAAGTTGCATAGTAAGGGGAGGTCTAGAGACGACAAAGGGAAAATGTGTGTTGGGGGTGGAGAGAGTGATATAAGAGAGAGTGGTATAAGACAGAGTGAAATAAGACTAACAGTGAAGGTAGCAGAAGGAAGACAGTGAAGATTTGTTACTTATCTTTCACTGTGCTGTCCATACATGACAATAAAGAACCATTGTAGGTTAATTCTCTTTGGCAAAAAATTGTCCCGAGTGTGTGGGGTGCGAAAGTGGGATAACGTAGAACTAACTACTGTTCCGGATATGTTATCCCAGTTTCGCATCCGACACACTCGGGACAATTTTTACTGAAGCCAATTAACCCACACACATGCAAAGTCTTTGGAGTGTGGAAGTAAACCGAAGCACCTGGAGAAAATCCATGTGGTCAGAGGGAGAAGGTACAAACTCCATCCAGACAGCACCCGTAGTCAGAATCAAGCCCAGGTCTTTGGCACTGTCAGGAAGCAACTCTACCGCTGTGGCACTGTGCTGCCCAAGTTATGATCTCCCATATACCTCTTTGGAGTCATTTGAACAATGTTTAAGCAGACTTTACCTTGGACTTAATGTTGTATCCTTTATCCTTTATCTGTGTATCAGGTATAGCCATTTCCTTGACTGGATAGCACGCAAATATAAGCTTTTCACTCTACCTCGGTAGACGTAATAATAATAAAAATAATAATAATAATTAAAAATTAAAGCTCTCCCTAATCTCCACAAGATAATCTTTAATTGTTGACTAATCTCTTGGATGCAAAGTAAACCAAATTCAACTGAGAATGAGTTAATTACCAACAATTAAATAATACATCTGCGCACATCAATAATTCAATGCTATTTGCAGGCTAATATATATTTTTATGGCAGCATGCATTTCTTGAAGTATCGAATTAATTAATGATAAAGGAAAAACAAATGGTGGAAGCTGTTTGCTTTAACTTGCTGTAATTGATGGTAAAATTATTGTTACGATCTAACAATTAAATATAAACGCTGAAATATGATAGTTAATCACACCCCTTGACCCAATGTTAGATTGTGTATCACGGCAGCCATTTCAGTCCACTGTTTTCTGAGCGTATCTTTCAAAGGGAAAAATATTCAAGAGACTTTTTTTTGTTTTGTCAGCAAACTTCAGTGAAATATTTCTCACTGGAGGAACATTGGAATAAACATATGCACCATTGTTTGAAGCCACTTCACGAATTTAAGCACATAACCAAACAATATCTGCGTATATTTTTCCAGTGTAGAAGGCTGACAAGACTCCTGATCTCTACTTTAGACTTGAGCGATACAGTGTGGAAACAGGCCCTTTAGCCCATCGAGTCCATGCTGACCAGGGATCACCCCGTACGTTAGCACTATCCTCCACACGGGGGACAATTTACAATTCACAGAAGCCAATTAACCTACAAAACCTGCACGCCTTTGGAGTGTGGGAAGAAACCGGAGCAACCCACGCGGTCACAGGGAGAACGTACAAACTCCATGCAGACGGCAGCCGAGGTCAGGATCAAACCCGGGTCTCTGTTGCTGTGAGGCAGCAACTGTACCGCTGTGCCACTCTGCTCTACCTCTAGGGAGAAGCTGCCTGTTTAGACCATAAGATACATAAGATAAGATATAGGCGGGCGGCACAGTGGCACAGCGATAGAGTTGCTGCCTTACAGTGAATGCAGCGCCAGAGACCCTGGTTCGATCCTGACTATGGGTGCTGTCTGAACGGAGTTTGTACGTTCTCCCCGTGACCTGCGTGGGTTTTCTCCAAGATCTTCCGCTTCCTCCCACACTCCAAGGACATACAGGTTTGTAGGTTAATTGGCTTGGTAAATGTCAAATTTCTAGCTAGTGATGGTTTGGAGGAGTTTCAAGATCAGGCCCTGGTATAGGATAGTGTTAATGTGTGGGAATCGCTGGTCGGCGCGGACCCGGTGGGCCGAAAGGCCCTGTTTCTGCACTGTATCTCTAAACAAAACAATACAGGAGCAGAATTAGGCCATTGAGGGTGACGGTTCGCTGGCGTTGAGCTTCCTTGTTGTTCAGGTGAAAGGCCGTTGTGGTGGTTTTTGCCACACTTAGTTTTAGTCTCCAGGTCTTAAGGTAGCCCGCGACAAGTTCCATATCCGCCGAGAGCACATCCCCAATATTTGACCAACTCCTGTCCGAGTGCAGTAGGGCCAAGTCATCTGCGTGTCCATACTGGCGCGAGGTCGTGCGTGGCAGGTTGCTGATATAGAGATTGAAGAGCATGGGGGCCAGTACCGAGCCTTGGGGGACTCCGTTTCTTAGGCATCGCAGTCGGCTAGAATGTCCGTCGCTGGTCTTGAGTACAAAACTGCGGTTGGCAAGGATGTTGGCAAGGAATCGCACTAAATGACGGTCACGGATGGTGCGGAGGAGCTTCAAGATCAAGCCCTGGTGCCAAACTGTATCATAGGCGGTGGTGAGGTCCACCAGTGTGATGCCCGCCTTGTAACCCTTTTCGAAACTGTCTTCGATGTCGTTGGTCAGCTTGACTATTTGGTGGGTGGTGCAGTGTCCATGCCAAAATCCGGCTTGTTCAGCGGGTAGTTGAGGGTCAACGATTGGATGGAGCCGGGCCAGGAGAAGTTGGTCGAGGAGCTTGTATGGGACACAGAGGAGTGAGATGGGCCGATAGTTCCTTGGGTCGTCCGCAGGCTTGTTTGGTTTTGGTAGCGCAATGACGGTGGCCTTCCGACAGATCTTCGGAATGGACTGACCAATGAGGCAAGAGGACTAAAACTCACGGAGCCAGGCCAGGCATTTAGGAACGCAGTGTTTCAGGAATTCTGGAGGGATGTTATCAGGACCCTGGGCTTTTCCACATTTCAGTTGAGAGATGACAGTAGAAAGTTCTGCAGAGGAAAAGGGTGCTGATAGGTGCCCAGCAGTGCCTGGAGCTTTCCAAAGGTTAGTGGTTCACGAATCATGACTGATCTATCTTTTTCTCTCAAACCCATTCTCCTGCCCTCTCCCCGAAACCTTTGATAGCCATGCTTGCGTTGCAACAGGCACACAGGAGAGTGGTGGCAATCAGAGACACTAGAGGAGCCAGATGAACCACTCCATCGAAATCGCCTATACTGAGGTGCAGTACGCAAAGGAGCGTAATGTCCACCATTTTAGTAAACAAAACCCGCCGTTCGCTATGCCTCTCGTAGTGTCATCAGTGTTTTGGGGGAACAGCATGTGTGATGATACCATAAAAATGAAGAATATATCTCATCTATCAATTCACAGATTTTTGTTCGGCCCTTTGAGCCAGCACTGCCATTCAATGTGATCATGGCCGATCATTCACAATCAATACCCCGTTCTTGCCTTCTCCCCATACCCCCTGACTCCGCTATCATTAAGAGCTCTATCTAGCTCTTTCAACATACTACAGCCCCACTATTCCGGGAATTAACCTAGTGAAACTACGCTGCACTCCCTCAATAGTTTATAGGGCGGTACGGTGGCGCAGCAGTATAGTTGCTGCCTTACAGCGAATGCAACGCCGGAGACTCAGGTTCGATCCTGACTATGTTGCTGTCTGTACGGAGTTTGTACGTTCTCCCCATGATCTGCATGGGTTTTCTCAGAGATCTTCGGTTTCCTCCCACACTCCAAAGACGTACAGGTTTGTAGGTTAATTGGCTGGGCAAATGTAAAAATTGTCCCTAGTGGGTGTAGGATAGTGTTAATGTGCGGGGACCGCTGGGCGGCGCGGACCCGGTGGGCCGAAGGGCCTGTTTCTGCGCTGTATCTCTAAAAATAATCTAGTTAAGAGGGGAGAGATTTAAGAATGAACTCAAGGGCAACTTTTGCACTCAGAGTGCAGTCTGTATCTGGAAAAAGGTGTCACGGTGGCACAGCGGCAGAGTTCCTGCCTTACAGCGCCAGAGATCCAGGTTCAATTCTGACTATGTGTGTTGTCTGTACAGAGTTTGTACGTTTTCCCTGTGACCGCGTGGGTTTTCTCTGGGTGCTGAGGTTTCCTCCAACACTCCAAAGATGTGCAGGTTTGTAGGTTAATTGGTTTTTGTAAATTGTCCCTAGTGTGTAGGATAGAGCTAGTGTACGGGGTGATCACTGGTTGGTGCGGCCTTAGTGGGCTGAAGGGCCTGTTTCCATGCTGTATCTCTAGAGTCTAAAGTAAAGCCTATAGTCTAAAGAAAGTTGATAAAATTATGATTTTTCTAAAGCATTTGGACAGAGAGGATAGGAAGAATTTAGAAGTTATATTGGCCAAATGCAAGCAATGAGACTATCCCAGAATAGCATGGTCAGCATAGGCATTTGGGGTGAATGGTCTGGTTCAATGTTGTTCAGCTCTCTGACTCTGAGTGCAGCGTGACCTGGAAATATATTGTTAGTTTAATAACCCAGAGATAATCGAGACTGGACTTTTGAGATACTGCAGGGAAACCTGTCCTTCAGCCCATCGAATGTGCACCAACCCGTACACTATTCTACACACACTATGGATAATTTACAATTTACCAAAACCAATTAACCTACAAATCTGTACGTCTTTGCAGTCTCAGAGCACCTGGAGAAAACTGACGCGGTCACAGAGAGAATGTACAAACTCCGCACAGACAGCACCTGTAGTCGGGATCGAACCCAGTTCTCTCGCACTGGAAAGTAGCAACTCTACTGCTGCATCACTGTGCCGCCTGAATTAAACTGAACTTTCTAACGCTCTTTATGTGTTCATGTTTCAGAAACAGTTAGACAGGGTCATGGATAGGACAGGTTTAGAGGGATATGAGGCAAAAGCGGGCAGGTGGGACGAGTGTAGATGGGACTTGTTGGCCGGTGTGGGGAAGTTGGGCCGAAGGGCCTGTTTCCACACTGTATCACTCTATGACACATTGATTAAATTGGTCCTCAATTTTCTGGCAAGCTATTCTTTAACCAGTAACATTATTCAGTCTTACCCTTGATGATTTGAGACAGAACTCATCATGACAATCATTCAGAATGTATAATAAACAATAGACAATAGACAATAGGTGCAGGGGTAGGCCATTCGGCCCTTCGAGCCAGCACTGCCATTCAATGTGATCATGGCTGATCATTCTCAATCAGTACCCCGTTCCTGCCTTCTCCCCACACCCCCTGACTCCGCTATCCTTAAGAGCTCTATCTAGCTCTCTCTTGAATGCATTCGGAGAATTGGCCTCCACTGCCTTCTGAGGCAGAGAATTCCACAGATTCACAACTCTCTGACTGAAAAAGTTTTTCCTCATCTCCGTTCTCAATGGCCTACCCCTTATTCTTATACTGTGGCCCCTTGTTCTGGACTCCCCCAACATTGGGAACATGTTTCCTGCCTCCTTAATAATCTTATACGTTTCGATAAGATCCCCCTCATCCTTCTAAATTCCAGTGTGTACAAGCCTAGTCACTCCAGTCTTTCAACATATGACAATTATATAATTGTTATGCCCAGAGATTTCTGCAAGTTGCCAGAGTCTTCTCCAAGCTCTGCTTACTGAATAATCCAAAACATATATCTGTGACATTCTGATGGTCCAATCTCCATCGTGCTTGCCCCTGACAAGAATATACCCTGTTGGATTTCGGAATGTTTTCACGTCCAACCATGACCAGAATAAAGATGCTTTATTTTATAGGTTTGTCAGCATTCTACGAGGATATACATTATTATTATTTTTTCCCTGATGTCTGCCACTTTAAAAAAAGTGTGTTGCAGGCACACGTTCAATTGAGTTCAGAGATGCAGTGTGGAAACAGGCCCATCGGCCGACCATGTCCGCCCCGGGCCAGCGAACACCCCGTACACTAGCACTATCCTACACCCTCGGGCCAATTTACAATTTACAGAAGCTAATTTGTCTGCAAACCAGTACATCTTTGTGATGTGGGAGGAACCTGGAGCATTCGGGGAAAACCCACGTGGTCACGGGGAGAACATACAAACTCCGTGTAAAAAGCACCTATGGTCAGGAACAAACACAGGTCTCTGGAGCTGAAAAGCAGCAACACTACCTCTGCGCCACACTGCCGCCAAGAACTAAACATGTTAGGTTCATAATGTTATTGACTTCTAAGCAGGGAGTTCTTGGCGGCAGTGTGTCGCAGAGGTAGTGTTGCTGCTTTTCAGCTCCAGAGACCTGTGTTTGTTCCTGACCATAGGTGCTTTTTACACGGAGTTTTGGTCTCCTAACCTGAGGAAAGACGTTCTTGCCTTAGAGGGAGTACAGAGAAGGTTCACCAGATTGATCCCTGGGATGACGGGACTTACATATGAGGAAAGACTAGATAGACTGGGCTTGTACTCGCTGGAATTTAGAAGACTGAGGGGGGATCTTATAGAAACATATAAAATTCTTAAGGGGTTGGAGAGGCTAGATGCGGGAAAATTGTTCCTGATGTTGGGGGAGTCCAGAACCAGGGGTCACAGCTTAAGGATAAGGGGGAAGTCTTTTAGGACCGAGATGGGAAAACATTTCTTCACACAGAGAGTGGTGAGTCTGTGGAATTCTCTGCCACAGAAGGTAGTTGAGGCCAGTTCATTGGCTATATTTAAGAGGGAGTTAGATGTGGCCCTTTTTGCTAAAGGGATCAGGGGGTATGGAGAGAAGGCAGGTACAGGCTACTGAGCTGAATGATCAGCCATGATCATATTGAATGGCGGTGCAGGCTCGAAGGGCCGAATGGCCTACTCCTGCACCTATTTTCTATGTTTCTATGTTTCTATGAGTCAGAGGAAAGAAAGATCATGCTTTTATTAACAAATGTCCCAGTGTCTTTCAAATAAAAGCATGCACGAAAAGTTCAGCATTGACACTCCCCACAACAGTTGGGATAGGAAGTTCAAGTCTATTTTTGTTCACTAAAAATTATGCATTCTTACTGAATGGATAACTACAAGAGAAATATTGATTTGCACGACCTGCATTATTCTCGAACAATATTGTACCTCAGAGAGAACAGGGTCCAGGCTGAAGCATGACCAATCCATGCTTTCTAGAGATGCCGCCTGACCTGCTGAGTTACTCCAGCACTTTGTGTCCTTTTTTTAATTATAACATCTTACTTGTGTGCAAATTGCATTTCCTACATCCAAGACTTCAGAATATTGTTGAAACAAGGAACTGCAGATGCTGATTGATACAAAAGTACACAGTGCTGGAGTCACTCAGCGAGTCAGGCAGCATTTGTGGAGAACATGGATGGGTGACATTTCACAGAGTGCTGGAGTAACTCAGCGAGTCAGGCAGCATCTGTGGAGAACATGGATGTGTGACGTTTCACAGAGTGCTCGAGTAACTCGGCGAGTCAGGCAGCATCTGTGGAGAACATGGATTGGTGACGTTTCACAGAGTGCTGGAGTAACTCAGCAGGTCAGGCAGCATCTCCGGAGAACATGGATAGGTGACGTTTTGGGTTGTGTCCCTACTTAATATTGTTCATTGGCTGCAAAGCTCTTTGGACATCTTAAGTTGATGAGGAGGACCTTAAATGCACAGACAGCCCAGACCAGCTGGGGTTGCACAGTGGTGCAGCGGTAGAGTCGCTGCCTTACAGCGTCAGAGACCCAGGTTCAATCCTGACTGCGGGTGCAGTCTGCACAGAGTTTGCACGTTCTCTCTGGGTGCTCTGGTTTCCTCCCACACCCCAAAGATGTGCAGGCAAGTAGGTTAGTTGGCTTTGGTAAAAATTGTGAATTGTCCCTGGTGTCTAGGGTTGTACTGGAGTGTATTGGGATCACTGGTCGGCATTGACTCGGTGAGCCGAAGGGCCTATTTCCGCGTGGTAGCTCTGTAAGAGCTCTTCTGAAAACAATCTTCTATGCTGCATCTCTCATGAGGACACAAATCTCATCCACTCTGTGCCAATCGTCTGTCCAATCAATTTTAAGTGTTCTCACAATCTAGCCCTGATTAATATGTCATAAACATGGTATGTACGATTACAGCACCATTGAAGAGCTTCATTTAAACAATCTAACACCCATCAAATACCTGTTTGCAGAAATGTAATAACTGTTTCAATTTATAGGATGCTCTCTAATTCAAATGAATGTTTCTGCTCATGAAGATCACAGCTGTGAGACTCACTATTCAAAGGCTAGTTGGAATTGGAGAGAGATAGGAAACTCTCAAACCTCTTCAGGTGCACAATGGAAAGGATATTGCCGGCCTGCTTCACACGGCCCAGCCCATCACAGGTACTGACCTCTCCACCATCGCAGAGATCTACAGGAGTCACTGCCTCAAAAAGACAACCAGCATCATCAGAGACCCACACCACCCTGGCCACACTCTCATTTCACTCCTGCCATCGGGAAGAAGGTACAGGAGCATGGGAACTCTAGTGTCCAGGTTCAGGAGCAGCTCCTTTCCTACAACCATCAGGCTATTAAACACAACAATCTCCAAATAGGTTCTGAACTTTATAGACTTGGGAGCATTATTTTTGACATAAGATCAGTGCATGCCTCTCGCTATTACACAAAGGAAATATTTAATTCAAAGTACCAAATTTAAATGTAATTTCAACAGTAATACATACAGGAATACAGAGCTTTATTGTCATTCGATACCGAGATACCGAACGAAATTACATTTCCAGCAGTCACAGAACACCAAAAAAAAAAAAAAAAAAAAAAGAACACAAGACACACGACCCCAACACAAACATCCATCACAGTGACTCCAAACACCCCCTCACTGTGATGGAAGGGAACAAAACTTCCCCTCTCTTCCCTATGCCCACGGACAGACAGCTCGACCCCTACCGAGGCGACCCCGCAACGAGATGGAAGTCCCCGCGGCCGAGCTTGGAAAGCTTCCAGACATAAAAAGTCCCATGGATTTGAACATAAAATATTCATCAACAAATCCCCTTTCCAGGCTAGATGCAAGAAACTGCAGGTGCTAAATACAACACACAAAAAAGTGCTGGAGTAACACAATGGGTCAGGCAGCATCTCTGGAAAACATGGATCGGCGACATTTCGGGTCGGGACCCTACTTCTGAGTGATTGTACTAGAGGGGAGAAAGCTGGAAGAGGTGGGGTGGGATAAAGCTGGATAGGGAAGGGTGAGGGGGGGGTGAATGGTGGAGGAGTGGACAAGAGAGGTGCCACAGTAGTGCAGCAGTAGATTTGTTGCCTTACAGCGTCAGAGACCCAGATTCAATCCTGACTATGGGTGCTGTCTGTAAGGAGTTTGCACATTCTCCCTGTGACCGCATAGTTTTTCACCGGGTGCACTGGTTCCCTCCCACATGCTAAAGATGTGAATGTCTGTAGGTTAATTAGTTTCTGTAAATCGTCCCCAGTGTGTAGGATGGAACTAGTGTATATCGTATTGGTGGTCAGCATGGACCCGGTGGGCCGAAGGGCCTGTTTCCATGTTGTATCTCTGAACTAAACTAAAAAGTACAAATGTCACTGGATCACTGAACATCACCCCAGTTTGGTGATTTACGGCCGGAATCTATATAATGCAATAACTTTCCTCGACTTATTGTTGATTCAAAAACAAATTTAACAAGGTGTAATCGAGCGCACAGTTACCGCAAATCATTGCAGCACTCTAATTATTTCACAAGTTGTCAGCCAACAAGAGTCCACAGATGAACTATCTGGCAGTGCTATTTTCAAAACCAAACGTAATTTGTAATCAATAGCAAGTAGCACATATCTTTCATGATTACGCTGCTTCCACATAATCCAAAATAATTTGCTCGGAAGTATATTGGAAACTTCACACTTGGGTCATTTGCTGTCCAAAGGGACATTGACAGGTTAACTTATCAAAGACATGTGTAGAAAGATAGAAGCACTACAATTTTACAAGTATGATTAATTTCTGAGGCAGAGCAGCACTTATCTCCCAAATGTCGTCATATTGCAACCTATAATTCCTCTTTCTGAAGGAACCAATAAATTTCCCCTCGCCGAGCTTCATAGCTCATTTAAACGCCTTAAATGAAACATCTTATATTCATACGCAGCACAGAAATGCAACTCAATAAGCCTTTCAATCGCACCTTGCAAACTTATTCCAATCGCCCTTTCACACTCACTTGAAAGAAACATTGCCCAGAGGAGTCTCTTACAAAATCATTACATTTACGTCTGGCAAAAAAAAACACCTTTGTTTACACCATAAAAACTCATCTTAACAGCACTCAGGCGCTAAATCCATCCTAGAAAAAAAAAGTGATTTCTTAACATTCAGAATTATACGGGTAACCAGATGAAAAAAAATGCTACAAATAGATTCAAATGTATCATATAATCATACAGCCAGAAATGGCCACTTCGGCAAAAAACCTCCATGCTAACCAAGATGCCCCATTTAACCTGATCCAATTTGCCTGCATTTGGACCATAACCTTCTGAACCTTTCTTATCCATGTACCTATTCACAAAATGCTGGAGTAACTCAGCAAGTCAGGCAGCATCTCGGGAGAGAAGGAATGGGAGACTCTTCCGAGACTCTTCGGAAAGGTCTCGACCCGAAACGTCACCATTCCTTCTCTCCTGAGATGCTGCCTGACCTGCTGAGTTACTCCAGCATTTTGTGAATAAATACCTTCGATTTGTACCAGCATCTGCAGTTATTTTCTTATACTAATTGTATATCATATAACAGAACAGCACAGCACAAGAACGGGCCCTTCTGTGCCAAACATTATGTCTGAAGAAGGGTCTCGACCCGAAACGTCTCCCATTCCTTCTCTCCAGAGATGCTGCCTGAACCGCTGAGTTACTCCAGCTTTTTGTGTCTAACTTCAGTTTTAGATTTAGATTTAGATTTTAGATTTAGAGATACAGCGCGGAAACAGGCCCTTTCGGCCCACCGAGTCCGTGCCGCCCAGCGATCCCCGCACATTAACACTATCCTACACACACTAGGGACAATTTTTAAACATATTACCCAGTCAATTAACCTACACACCTGTACGTCTTTGGAGTGTGGGAGGAAACCGAAGATCTAGGAGAAAACCCACGCAGGTCACGGGGAGAACGTACAAACCCCATACAGACGGCGCCCGTAGTCAGGATCGAACTTGAGTCTCCGGCGCTGCATTCACTGTAAGGCAGCAACTCTACCGCTGCGCCACCGTGCCGCCCTGATGCAGATTTAAACCTGCATCTGCAATTCCTTCCGACCCATGATGTCAAGACCATCTCTTATCTACTTGCCCATAACACATATCCCTCCATTCCCAGCATATCATCATGCTTATCCAAAAGGCTCTTAAATGCCACAGTCGTATCTGGCTCAACAATTACCTCCAGCACACATCATCCAGGCACACATCATCCTCTGTGTAATAAAACTGCTCCACAAATCTCCTTTAAACTTTGCCCCTCTCACTGTAAAGATACGCCCTCTAGTATTTGATATAGTTTAGTTTAGTTTAGCTCATTATTGTCACGTGCTGAGGTACAGTTTTTGTTACGTGCTATCCAGTCGGTGGAAACCTATTTGTCACGGTTGGAAAATCTTTTTCCACCCTGAGTAAAAAGTTCTGATTGTCTCCCCTAACTATGCCTCTCGCAAATTTACATACTTCTATCAGGTCTAGCCACAACCTCCAGTATTACAGAAGTAACAATCTACGTCTGGCCAACCTCTCCCCATAGCTAATCCAGGCATCATTCTGGTTAACCTCCTCTGCACCTTTCCCAAAGCCTCCACAATCTTCCTGCAATTGGATGACCAGAATCCCATGCAATATTCCAAGTGAGGCCTAACCAAAGTCCTATAAAGTTGCATCAAAGCTTCCTAACTCTTATACTCATTGCCCTGACCTATGAAAGCTAGCATGCCATCTGCCTTCTCGAAGGAAGTAGAGGCATTGGTGTGCTTTCCAGGCCATGGCTTTAATGTGGGAAGTCCAGAACAAGCTAATGGAATAGACAATGATGGAGTGGGAGGTAGAGGCTGGTCACTGAGCCCCAGCTGCTCTCAGGATGTCCATATTCCAATGGCCAGAGGCCAGAGGCGGGCTCACCCACAAGGAGAACACACTTGGTGGATCTCATGAAACTGCCATCATGCTTTAGCTTAGTGAGACACATTGGTCATGTTATTGATGTTGTTTTAGGTTTTAGTTTTAGAGATACAGTGTGGAAACAGGCCCTTCGGCCCACTGAGCCCGCGCTGACCAGCGATCACCCCGTACACTTGTTCTATCCCGCACACTAGGGACAATTTCCAATTAATTTGCAAACCTGCAAGCTTTTGGAACATGGCAGGAAACCGCAGAACCTGGAGGAAAATCTAGGCGGTCTCAGGGAGAATGTGCAAACTCTGCACAGACAGCACTCATAGTCAGGATCGAACCAGGGTCCCAGGTGTGGTGAGGCAGCAATTCCACCTCTGCGCCACCGTGCTGTCCTCGACATTTGTGGGAATGAGCAGAGCAGCATGAGAACATTTGATCAATATCTGTGGAAACAATTTACTGCAACTACTAGAATCCAGAGCAACAGACAACCTGCTGGAAGAACCCAACGGGTTCAGCAGCATCTGTGGATGGAAATGAGTGTCAAGTCAAGTCAAGTCAAGTCAATTTTATTTGTATAGCACATTTAAACGCAACCCACGTTGACCAAAGTGCTGTACATCAGTGCAGGTACTAAAAAAGAACATACAGCAGCACACAAACCTAACAACACATACATAAACAGTGTACAGCGCCCCCTCAGAGGGCCTCAAACGCTAAGGAATAGAAGTAGGTTTTGAGCCTGGACTTAAAGGAGTCAATGGAGGGGGCAGTTCTGATGGGGAGTCAGCCGACCTGAGGGACCTGGAGTTTGAGTGGTGGGTTAGTGGATTTTTGATATGGGGGGGGGGGGGAGAAAGCCCGTTTAGGGTTTTGTATGCAAATAGGAGGAGCTTGGTTGATTCTGTACCATACTGGGAGGCAGTGGAGAGAGGCCAGAATCGGGGTGATGTGGTCTCTTTTACGGGTACACGTCAGGGGTCTCGCTGCAGCGTTTTGGACCAATTACAGGCCAGGACAGGGATGATTGGCTGATCCCAGTGTATAGGGAGTTGCAGCAGTCCAGGCGGGAGGAAATGAATGCATGGGTGATTTTTTTCTAGATCGTCAAATTGGAGGAATGGTTTGATTTTAGCTATGGTATGAAGCGGGAAGAAACTAGAGTTGACTTGCTTGTCAAACTTAAAAGCAGAGTCAAATATCACGCCAAGGTTGGCAAGAGTGGTCGACATTTCAGTTCAAAATCCGACATCAGGCTGACTGCAGAGTTTCAACCCAAAACATCGACCATTTCATCCACAGATGCTCCTTGACCCTCTGAGTTCCTCCAGGAGTTTGTTTCTGAAGGAGCTACAGATGCTGGTTTACACCAAAGATAGACACAGAGACTCAATTCTGATGAAGGGTCTCGACCCGAAACGTCACCTATACCTTTTCTCCGGAGATGCTTCCTAAGCTACTGAGTTACGCAAGAACTTTGCGCCTATCTTCTCAATATCTATGTTTGGACCAAGGACAAACCATCAGAACCTCTTTGTGTACGATAGATCTGAAGATGCTGGTTCATACTCAAGTTAATCATATCATATCATATATATACAGCCGGAAAGAGGCCTCAAACTGAAAGTCTGGAGGTGGTCTTGGGGGGGAGGATGCTCCTCAAACAGCGGAGCATCCTGGACAATACAGCTCACCCCCTCCATGACACACTGGTCAAACAGAGGAGCACCTTCAGCAATATACTGGTTCCACCAAAATGCAGGAGAGAATGCAGCAGGAGATCCTTCTTCCCTGAGGCTATCAAACTATGCAACTCCTCCCCCTTCTGTCATGGCGTAGACTGAGGCTGTCTCCCCTTCCCCCCACCCTCCCACCAGCTCCACAATCTTTGCACATCCCCCAAGCCTTTCCACTCGTCACTTTAGTTTCATATATCTTGTGTTTTGTGTATTCTGTGTTTTTATGACTGCTGGCAGATCAATTTCCCTCCTGGGATAAATAAAGTTCTATCATATCGTATCACATCGTATTGAAACCAGGAGAGTGTGAAATAGATGATAATCACTTGGTCTGTTATTAATGTGTAGGGAAAAAACAGCAGATACTGGTTTAAATCAAAGGTAGACACAAAATGCTGGAGTAACTCAGCGGGTCAGGCAGCATCTCGGGAGAGAAGGAATTGGTGATGTTTCGGGTCGGGACCCTTCTTCAGACTGATGTGAAGGTAGGGGGCGGGACAAAGATAGGATGTAGTAGGAGACAGGAAGACTAGCGGGAGAACTGGGAAGGGGGGGGGGGGGGGAAGAGAGGGACAGAGGAACTATCTGAAGTCAGAAAAGTCAATGTTCATACCGCTGGGGTGTAAATGTTATAAATATCTCCTGATTTCCATTATCACCATGGAAATTAAGTCTACAAATGTAAGGGGATTTGTAATAGACAGCGAGATCAAGTCAAAATGACCCTGAATCCTACTCAGTACTAACACTGTTTCATTGCGACCAAATTACTACATGTAGCAGTTGATCATGAGTGAATATTGATGAACAGCAATCACAAGAATAACAAGCACACTCCAAGTTTCCAGATTGTGAAAAAGGCAAAAAGCAAAATAGATTCACAAGGATTTTACCAGAACTGAGAGATTATAGCAATCAGGGTAGGCTGAACGAGCTGTGTTGCTTTTCTGTGGAAGAATAATGATCCAATAGCCATCTTTAAAATTATATTGAGAATAGACAGACTGAAAGTAAAGGGTGTGGGGGTGCAGGGAGGGAGGAACTGGATGTAGGAAAAGGCCAAAACAAATCAGAGCTGATAACAGATGACCAAGATAGGGGGAAGCCAACAATGGCTGAAGGGATAAGGGATGCATACAGTGGAACTAGTAGCATGACTAGGGTGGGAGAGGTGGGGGTAGCAGTGGGGGGAGGGAGGGAAAGAATGCAAGGGTTACTTGATATGAGAGAAGTCAACGTTCATACCACTGGGTTGTAAGCTGCCCAAGCAAAATATGAGGTGCTGTTCCTCCAATTTGCGTGTGACCTCACTTTGACAGTGGAGGAGGCCCTGGACAGAAAGGTCAGTGTGGGAATGGGAAATGGAGTTGAAATGTATGGCAACTGGGACCTCACATAGGCTAAGGCGGACTGAGCATAGGTGGTCAGCGAAACAATCGCCCAGTCTGCGCACGGTCTTGCCAATTTATAGGAGCCCACACCAAGATTGTATGTACGTGCTTGATACAGTCAATACACAGATTGTTATTGTACTCAAGAGGACTCAAAGCTGCAATGTCATGACGATAAAATAATCGTTACAAACTCCAGCAGGGATTTAAGAAGAAATTTGTGTACCCAGAAGTTGCCTGGCATACAGTATGTGGAAGCTGAGATAAGCTTGAGAAGTACAAGTGGAGACAGCAAGTAGGAAATGTAGATGTAATTATAAGCTCAAGCAGAACATTGCAATAGCATTGACTAGTTGAGTTGAATAGGCTGTTTCTATGCTGTAACTGTCATGTAATTTTACACAATTTTATTGTTAACAGATTAGCAACATTATTGACATAATCTCATTTTGCTAACATTCTCCACGTTATTTTGCCTTTAACTGCTTGGTATTTGACGCCAGTCAAAAAAATTTGGAATAACATTCTACCAGGCTGAAGGATCTCGACCCGAAACGTCACCTTTTCCTTTTCTCCAGAGATGCTGCCTGACCCGTTGAGGTACTCCAGTACTTTGTGTCTATCTTACCCCAATATCTGAATCGTTTGGGGGACACCCTTAATTTATTGGCAATTTGCTTTTGATTCCTTGGGCTACGCTGGTGTGATGGTGTCAAACACGAGTTGTACTCACCCCTTGAAAGTCAATCCCATTGTGGTCAGTGGAACTGAGCAACAGGAGGTGGGTCCAATCAGTGAATATACTCGCACCTGTTATTTAGCATACATCTCTACCATTTTCTACGCTTATTTCTTTGTACGTTTCCATCTTGGTAACAGTCCTTACCTGGAGCTTCTGTACAATGTGAAGGTCTTTGTGATTTATGACACTGATCATTCAGGGCAGCACGGTGGCGCAGCGGTAGAATTGCTACCTCACAGCGCCAGAGACCTGGGTTCGATCTTGACTATGGGTGCTGTCTGTACGGAGTTTGTACATTCTCCCCGTGACCACGTGGGTTTTCTCCGGGAGCTCCAGTTTCCTCCCACATCCCAAAGAGGTGCTGATTTACAGGTTAATTGGCATTGGTAAAAATTGTAAATTGCCTCTACAGCGTAGGATAGTGCGAATGGGGATGCTAGTCAGCATCGGGTCAGTGGGCAGAAGGGCCTGTTTCCACTCTATTTCAAACAAAACTAAACTTTATCAATCATCAGTTTCGGCTATTTCATTAAATATTCAACTCCTTCTCTCGCCCCCTGCTCTACCTCTTTATACCCATGACCAAAGATACTAGAGGAACAAGATGGACCACTCCGTTGAAATCGCCTATACTGAAGTGCAGTACACAAAGGAGCCATTTTAGTAGGCAAAACCCACCGTTCGTTATGCCTCTCACAGTGCAATCAGTGTTTCGGGGGAACAGTATGTGTGATTATACCAGTAAAATGCAGAATATATCTCATCTATCAATTCACAGATTTTTGTTATTTTTCTTTTTAAATGTTTCTGCAAGTTTCTGCCTACTAAAATGGCGTCATGACATACTACGGTTTTTTAGGGTCGAGTGGTCCATCTTGTTCCTCTAGTATCTTTGCCCATGACTGTGGCTGAACACAATTCCAATACCATCTATACATTCACAGTGACACCACTATGGTCAGCCAAACCACAGATCGTGAATGTTGAACTGTTAATTTTTGATGTGTAATATTGGAGCTTTCAACCAGATGCAGACTGCAGCACATAGAATAAGCATATAGGATAAAGGTAAAACACCTGGATGAGTGGTGCCATAACAACAACCTCTCGCTCAACGTCAACATACCAACGAAGACTTGGTACAGTCAACAATGGACCATTGTGGGCTCCACCTTTCCTTGGCCATCAGTGCTGGCTCTGATTTGTTCTGTACCTTTTTATACCTCTAGTTTCCCTTTCCCCTGACTCTCAGTCTGAGGAAGTGTTTCGACTAAACGTCACACACTTCTTTTCTCTAGAGATGCTAGCCTGGCCCGCTGAGGAACTCCAGCATTTTGAGTCTATCTTTGTCAGAAAGGGGACGTTGGCCAACTTTCATCAGTGGGATGGCGGCAGATAGAGGTAGCAGTTTCAAAATCCAGGGCATTAGCATCTCACATGACCTGTCCTGAGAACAGCATATAAATGTAATCATGAAGACGGCACCTCGAATTTCTTAGAACTTTAAATAAATTTGGCATGTCACCGAATACTCAAACAAACGTCTACTGATGTACCCTGGAAAGAATCCTGAGTGGTTGCATCGTGGCAATTCCAAAACACAGGAACCAGATGAAGCGGTAGAGTGTGTAGATTTTATTTCGGAGTCACGTGAGTGACTACGTGAAGACCCCGTCCAGCACGCATGCGCGACATTAGCGTTCATGCAGTGCAGCGCGACGAACGGGAGTTCAAGGTGCTCCCGCTACAATTTGAAAAGTCGGGCCGACAGGTAAGTTTTACCGTGGCCGTGAGTATTTTCTGTCTTGTCTGTTTTATGTTCCATGAATGAACAAGACCAGAGGGAAGAAACTTGCAGCTCGCCCCCGTTCGTTATCCGTTGAGGAACGTTCTTTGGAGGAGCAGCGAGCTGGAGGTACCTGCAGCCAGAACCGGGCGGTAGTATCCGACGATTCGGATGAAGATGCCACACCGCTAGAGAGCGGCACTGGCAGCCGCCTAAGCCGAATGGAACGGCTTATGGAGCAAATGCTCCAGCGAGATCTGCTGAGAGCAGCAGCAGACTCGCCAAGGGAGGGCCCAGAGCGCCCAGGCACTCCCGCAGTGCCCTTTACGGCACTGGCCATTGCCTCACCTTCTTTTGAAGGCAGCATTGGCGACCAGGTCTGGGCTGGTCAAGAAGAGGGGTTGTTGGCTGAAGATGTCCGGAGTACGCAGAGTGTACAGGATCAGGAAGAGCTGCTGGGTGTGGTCAACCGCTACGTGGTCATTCCACGAGGGGGTCGGCCTTTAGAGCCGAAACTTGCAGCCAGCATTGACCACCTGTCCTCAAAACCCCTACAAGAACGGGTGGTCAATGAGGCTCTTAAACTATATTCAGCCCCAGAAAAATGTACATCATTGAATGTACCAGCTGTAAACAGCCAAATTTGGGGACATTTGGGGCAGAACATCAGGAACCTGGAGTTGAAGCTCCAGAAAATCCTTAAACCCCTGACTGCAGGGATGACATTATATGCTCGGTCCATTGATGGTGTGGACATCTCCACAAATCAGCAAGATACATTAGCTCTGCTGTGCACCAAGGAAATCATCAAG
The DNA here is from genome assembly GCF_053455715.1 of Rhinoraja longicauda. Classification (NCBI taxonomy): domain Eukaryota; kingdom Metazoa; phylum Chordata; class Chondrichthyes; order Rajiformes; family Arhynchobatidae; genus Rhinoraja; species Rhinoraja longicauda. Next base: position 11,996,117 of record NC_135957.1, on the reverse strand, counting down.
CCTGCCCTCAACCCTAAGTTTGCGGGACTTCGCAAAACATCGGGTTCAGAACCTCCAATCTGCTTTTGGAAAGGACCTTCCAAAAAAGGTGAAAGACCTAGAGGAAGAATCCAAGACCTTTGGTCTCGTGAGGGCAGGTTTGGGACCGAGCAGACCTAACAAACCCAGGCGGCAGTACCTCACGGCGTCCACCAGTCATAGACCACCATATGGGACTGGTGAAAGCTCGGGGACCGCAACCATTCCCCGTAAGCCTTTTTTTAGGCCAGGGCCCAGAGCGGACCCCATGGAAAATGCGCCACCCCCAACAACATCAATGTCAACAGGAGCCCTCTACAGCCCAGCAGACACCTCATCGTCCAGCGAAGAGGCAGAAGAAAAATTAACACCAGTAACCATGGAGGTAGGTGGGTCTGGTACCTCTCGGCATATGAGCAGTAGGGACTCTATACTATCAGGGGGGAGATTGCACTTGTTTTTGGATGCATGTGAAACCATCACTAATGACAAGTACATACTAAGCTGCATTCATGGCTATAAAATTGACTTTGTTCATGAAAACATTCCGCCAGTTCAGCATATACCCCAAAGGGTATTCACCCTCTCAGTCAAAGAGAAACAAGAGGGTCAAGCTGAACTTGTGAGGCTACTAGCAAAAGGTGTCATTGAAAGAACAAAACATGAACCTTTGGAATTTGTGTCTAATATTTTCACTAAAACTAAAAAAGATGGTGGATGTCGCATCATCATTGACTTAACTACGTTAAACGAGTCAGTTAAGTATACACATTTTAAGATGGAAACTTTTGAAACCGCCAGACTTTTGATTTCTACTTTCTAGCAGGCATTGATTTAAAAGATGCCTACTACTCAGTACCCATACACAAGGAGCACCGTAAATACTTAAAATTTATCTGGATGAAACAGCTATGGCAATTTAAAGCCTTACCAAAAGGACTAACCTCCGCTCCAAGGTTGTTCACTAAAATCTTAAAACCCGCCTTGGCATTATTAAGAAAACAAAAGCATATAGTCATGGCGTACTTAGACGACATTTTAATAGTAGGGAAAACCTTGGAGACAGCTATTTTGGCAGTAGCAGCCACCAAACGTTTGTTTGAAACTTTGGGGTTTGTCATACATCCAGATAAATCCAATTTTACACCGTCCACTACCATGGACTATCTTGGATTTACGATTGATACTGTTCGCATGGTTGTAACTCTGCCAAAGGGGAAAGCATCACAATTGGCACTATCATGCCACGAACTAATGCATAAACGTCAGGCAACCATACGGCAGGTAGCTAGAGTTATTGGTAAAATGGTAGCAGCTTTTCCAGCTGTACAATTTGGGCCTTTGCACTACCAAAATTTACAAAGAGTAAAAGTGCACGCACTAAAGCAAAACTCAGGTCACTTTGACCGAGCTATGTATTTAACTGCTGAATCCATTCCAGAGTTACAATGGTGGACAAGGAACATTAGGCTCAGTTCCAGTCCCATAATAATCACTAACCCAGTATTAACCATTCAAACGGATGCCAGTGCTTTGGGCTGGGGAGCAACTAACATGCAATCCAGCACAGGGGGCAGATGGACTAATTCTGAATCATCTTGCCTACAGACACGGGGTATCAACTATTTAGAAATGTTGGGTGCGTTTTATGGTTTAAAAGCATATTCATCTAATACGCATCATGCACATGTCCGGTTGCAATTAGACAATACCACGGTGGTGGCTTATATCAACCACATGGGTGGTATAAAGTCGATATCGTGTGACAAATTGGTCAACCTAATCTGGCAATGGTGTGTCGAAAGACATACTTGGTTATCAGCAACTTACCTACCAGGTAAGCAAAATAAAGTGGCAGACACCAGGTCACGCAAATTTAACGATAACATCGAATGGATGTTAAATCCCAAAGTATTTGCCGAAATTACAAAGCAATATGGCACACCAGATATCGATCTATTTGCATCCAGGCTGAATCACCAGGTACCAACGTATGTCGCTTGGGAACCAGACCCTGAGGCAGCAGCAGTTGATGCATTCACGCTGTATTGGGGGAAAATGTTCTTTTATGCTTTTCCTCCCTTCTGCCTCATCAGTCGGGTATTACGCAAGATTCAATTGGATTCCGTGGCCTACACAGCCATGGTTCCCAGTGGCCCTCGACATGGCTGTCGAAACACCGTTGGAATTCCCCAGCAGTCCGGAATTATTAATCCACCCAGTGTCAGGCATTAGTCACCCATGCCATGACAGAGTCAATCTCCTGGCTTGCAGACTCTAAAAAGACCTCTACTGGGCCCGGGACTGTCTGAGGACGCCATCAACATGATGACCGCATCCCACCGGGAGTCCACCAGGAGACAATACCTGACCAACATAAGAAAATGGGAACGGTATTGCTCCAAAACAGGAACTACCTACACTACAGCAACACCCACCAGTGTTGTGGAGTTCCTGGTTGGATTACATCGGGAAGGACTCAGCTACAGCGCCATAAATACAGCCAGGAGTGCGTTGTCAGCTTATTTGGTTCCAGCAGCAGGACAACTGGCTTTGGGGTCCCATCCACTAGTAATCAAAATCATGAGGGGCATTTTTAACACTAACTCCCCCAGACCAAGGTACACTCAGATCTGGGATGTCAGCATTGTGCTGACGTACCTTAGGGGATGGCCACCGCCCAGGGCACTCACGCTGGAACAACTTACACTGAAATCAGTCATGCTCATGGCACTAGTGTCAGCTCAAAGGGTACATTCCCTCCACCTTCTGAGGCTGGACAGCATGACAGAGTCATTGGACTGTTTCACATTCCATATTCAGGGACTGGTCAAACAAACAGACCAGGTACCACGCCTCCAGTCATGGAGTTCTGGGCATATTCATCTGACCCACGGCTGTGTGCCAAGACCCATCTCGCCAATTACATAGACACAACACACAACTTAAGAGGGAGAGAAAAAGCCTTATGGATAAGCCACAAGAAGCCTCATGGTCAGGTGACGAGCCAAACCATTTCAAGGTGGCTCAAGCAGGTGCTTAAGTCCGCGGGAGTCAATACCAATGTTTACAAATCTCACTCCACCAGGGCTGCATCTACGTCGGCGGCTAGTCGAATGGACGTGCCTATGGACCATATTCTGGCCAGACCAGGATGGTCCCCGGAAAGAACTTTCCAAAGGTTTTATAATAAACCGCTGGCGCAACCTGCTACATTTGCAGACAGAATTTTAGAGTCTGCAGATAATATTTAATTTAAGCCCTGGGGAGCTCTCTGTTTTTTTGTTGTCATTAATAAACCTTTTTTGTTCACAAACAGGTTTCTTGATCGCGATAACATACTTCCTCCCTCTAAGGTCTTCAGACAGTGAGTGAAGCATGAGCTGGTACACGGTTCGGAATCACAGAGCTTTGAAGTCTTCACGTAGTCACTCACGTGACTCCGAAATAAAATAGTAAGATTAAACGAGAACTTACCAGTTTGAAGTTTGATCTGTATTTTATGAGGAGTTACGATGAGGGATTACGTGCCCTCCGCTCCCACCCTCTATTATACAGATCAACTGGTAATTAAGTTCTTATTTTTTCTTTACTATATTTATTTCAATCGTTGTGTTTTTTCTGTGAATCCACACCGCTGCTTTGAAGAATGTCGCGCACACGTGCTGGACGGGGTCTTCACGTAATCCCTCATCGTAACTCCTCATAAAATACAGATCAAACTTCAAACTGGTAAGTTCTCGTTTAATCTTACTAGTTTAGTTTACAGACACAGTGTGGAAACAAGCCCTTCGTCCCACCGTATCCGTGCTGACCTGCGAGCACTCCGTACACTAGCACTATCTTGCACACTGGGGACAATTTACAATTTTTACCGAAGCCAAATCAATTTACAAAGCTGCACGTCTTCGGAATGTGGGGGGAAACCGGAGCACCCGGAGAAAACCCACGTGGTCACGGGGAAAATGTACAAACTCCGTACAGACAGCACCCGTAGACGGGATCGAACCTGGGTCACTGGAGTTGTAAGGCAGCAACTCTACCGCTGTGCCACCGTGCCGCCTCCTTGGCTGCTGGAAAGGCAAGGCCAGCAGCATAAAAACGGACATGTCGCACCCTGGCCACTCCCTCTTCTCCTCTCTGCCATCGGGCAAAAGGGATAGAAGTGTGAAAACGCAAACTTTCATAATCAGAGACAGTTTATCCCAGCTGTTCAGGCATCGGAACCATCCTACCACGACATAGAGAGCAGTCTACAACTACTATCTACCACTTCGGGGACTCTCAGACTATCTTAGATCAGACTTTACTGACTTTATCTTGCACTAAACTTAATTCCTTTATCATGTATCTGGCTCGATAGCATCATGTGTTAGACAATAGACAATAGGTGCAGGAGTAGGCCATTCGGCCCTTCGAGCCAGCACCGCCATTCAATGTGATCATGGCTGATCATTCTCAATCAGTACCCCGTTCCTGCCTTCTCCCCATACCCCCTGACTCCGCTATCCTTAAGAGCTCTATCCAGCTCTCTCTTGAAAGCATCCAGAGAATTGGCCTCCATTGCCTTCTGAGGCAGAGAATTCCACAGATTCACAACTCTCTGACTGAAAAAGTTTTTCCTCATCTCCGTTCTAAATGGCCTACCCCTTATTGTCTTTCTGCGGACTGGATAGCAAGCACCAAAAGCTTTTCACTGTACCTCGGTACACGCGACTACAAACTAAACTAAACTTCATGTAGAATTTATGTTTGTGTGTGTTGATCTGAGTCTATGTGCCTGCGTTGCTCGTGTAAGTGAGGGCCTGTTTCCACGCTGTATGACTCTATAACTCTGAGAGTGAACGGAGGATGAGACAAGGGTGTGAAAGGGGGGACAGGGAAAGGAGGGAGTGAAACATCTTCCCAGCTGTTATCAGGCAACTTAACCATTTCATTACCAACTAGAGAGCGGTCCTGAGCTACTATTTTACCTCATTGGAGATCCGCAAAGTACAGAGTGTGACCACATGTCCTCCGTTTGGGGCGGCTGCGATCCCCATCACCGGCAGCCAGGCCAGAAGAAGCCAACGATCAGTGCCGGCTGGCAGAAAACTGCAGACTGAGGCGAGGCCACAGATACTAGAGGAACAAGATGAAGTACTACGTTGAAATCGCCTAAACTGAAGTGTAGTACGCAAAGGAGCATAGAAACATAGAAAATAGGTGCAGGAGTAGGCCATTCGGCCCTCCGAGCCTGCACCGCCATTCAATATGATCATGGCTGATCATCCAACTCAGTATCCTGTACCTGCCTTCTCTCCATACCCCCTGATCCCTTTAGCCACAAGGGCCACATCTAACTCCCTCTTAAATATAGGCAATGAACTGGCCTCAACTACCTTCTGTGGCAGAGAATTCCACAGATTCACCACTCTCTGTGTGAAAAAAAACGTTCTCATCTCGGTCCTAAAAGACTTCCCCCTTATCCTTAAACTGTGACCCCTTGTTCTGGACTTCCACAACATCGGGAACAATCTTCCTGCATCTTGCCTGTCCAACCCCTTAAGAATTTTGTAAGTTTCTGTAAGATCCCCCCTCAATCTTCTAAATTCCAGCGAGTACAAGCCGAGTCTATCCAGTCTTTCTTCATATGAAAGTCCTGCCATCCCAGGGATCAATCCCAGGAGCGTAACGTCTGTCATTTTAGTAAGCAAACCTACCGTTCGTCCTGCCTCTTGCAGTGTAATCAGTGTTTTGGGGGAACAGTATGTGTGATGATACCATTAAAATGCAGAATATATCTCATCTGTCAATTCACAGATTTTTGTTATTTTTCTTTTTAAAATGTTTCTGCAAGTTTCTGTCTACTAAAATGGCGTCGTGATGTACTATGGTTTTTGGGGTCGAGTGGTCTATCTTGTTCCTCTGGTATCTTTGGTGCCGGCTGGCGGAAAGCTCCGGCACTCTAGACTGAGGCGAGGCCACGGGCAAACGAGCCACAGCTGCATCCATTTAATGATTACTGGATCAACTCGCCTGCACCTGGGCAGCCCCACTCCTCGTTAACCCTGGAGTTCCAGCGGGGAGGGGGAAAGAGGAAACCAAAAAGAGGATAGTGGAAACAAAAGGACGATGGGGGGGGGGGGGGGGGGGAGAAAAGGACTCTTGCCCAGAGTAGGATAAATGAGAACCAGAGGTTTAAAGTGAAGGGGGAAAGATTTTCTCACACAAAGGGTGGTGGGTGAATGGAACGAGCTGCTGGAGGAGGCAGGTACTATCGCAAACGTTTAAGAAACATTTAAACAGGTAAATGGATAGAACGGGTTTAGAGGGATATGGGCCAAACGCAAGCAGATGGGACGAGTGTCGATGGGACTTGTTGGTTTGCAACTGAATGAATACCACATCAGTGCAGTAAGATCAAATGTCATCAGTGGCCACCATATAGTGATCAGACACAGTCTTTGAAACATTATGTTCCTCAATTTAACAAATGTCACGTCTTCTTGGACCTTGCAGTTTTGCTGAAATCCTGCTTTAAGAAGATGCACTTGCTAGCCACTTTTACCTTCTTTTTACAGCAAAGTGACGGATTTCTGTGCTGGGGAATGGAAACCCATAATTAGCAATAAGTATTTCAGGCAGCCTGCCTCACCTTGCACATGTACAGTCGCCTGAGGATTTAATGACAGTGGTGGGGATGAACAAGGGTGAAGGTCATCTCTGGAACGGCCAAACAGCTGATCCAGTATCACTGCATGCAAAGACTGGTACCGGCCCGATAAAGCAGTAACACCAGACTTCACATGCATGCGTTCAAGATGTTAGATGACCACCATCTGACTACGGGTGCTATCTGTACAAAGTTTGTATATTCCACCCGTGACCTGCGTGGGTTTTCTCCAGATGCTCCGGTTTTCTCCCACATTCCAAAGATGTACAGGTTTGGAGGCTCATTGGCTTGGTATAAATGTAAATTGTCCCTAGTGGGAGTGCACACTGGGATCGCCAGTGTGGATCGCTGTAGGATCACCGGTCGGCACTGACACGGTGGGCTGAGGGGCCTGCTAAACCCGGCTGTATCTCTAAACTAAACTAACTCTGTTCATCAGTCTGAAGAAGGGTCTCGACCCGAAACGTCACCCATTCCTTCTCTCCCGAGATGCTGCCTGTCCTGCTAAGTTACTCCAGCATTTTGTGAATAACTCTGTTCAAAGGCAATTACTGATGGTCAATAAATGGTGGTATAAATGTCATTGCTCACATTCCCCAGAAAAGTTCTGAACAAAAATAGTGACATAGAATTGTCAAATGCAGGCAAAAACTTTGACGTTATCTGTTGGATTGATTATTACATATTGGTAACTAGTGCAGAGAATCAGTAGTGCTGAATAATGCATAGGGGATTGCTGCCCACCATTTCACCAAACCTCACAGCACATATAAGGGTAGGCATGGTGGCACAGCGGTAGAGCTGCTGACTCACAGCGCCAGAGACCCGGGATCAATCCTGATTATGGGTGCTGTCTGTACGGAGATTGTACGCTCTCCCCATGACTGCATGGGTTCTCTCCGGGTGCTCTGGTTTCCTCCCACGCTTCAAAGGCATATGGGTTTGCTGGTTAATTGGCTTCAGTAAATTGTTTCCGGTGTGTAGAATAGAACTAGAGGAAGGATGATTGTTGGTCTTCATGGACACGATGTGCTGAAGGGCCGGAGTTTGTAAGTTCTCCCCATGACCGCGTGGGTTATCTTTGGGTGCTCCTGTTTCCTCGCCCTTTCCAAAGACATACAGGTCCATATGTAAAAAATTGTGCATTGTCCTTAGTGTGTAGGGTTAGGTTTGTTTAGAGATACAGTGTGGAAACAGGCCCTTCGACCCACCAAGTCCATGCCGACCAGCAATCCTTGCACACTAAAGGGCCTGTCCCACAGGCGATTTTTTAGGTGACTGCCGGCGACTGTCAAAGTCGTAGCAGATCGCCAACATTTTATTTTACCCTACGACAATGACTACGACAATGCCGAGTCAGGTCGAGATTACACCGTCTTCGAAAACATCGCAAAATTCCCATGCTGTCAATGCTTCTCCGGCGTCCTAATTTTCGCTGAAATCACTGACAAGTCGGTAAATACTTGAGAGTTTTGAAATATAACATCTTGCCCAGGTTACTTGAAAACCAAGCTTCACGGTAACAAGGCATAAACTGGATTGATTTCCAGTTTACTAATAGCAGTATTAAGAAATTTAATTTAAAAAGTGGTTAAATGGATTTTTGTGAAAAGTGTGTGGGCATTCTTTGAAAATGTATGGGAGATGCATATCTGGTTTCTGGGTTGCATATCTGGGTTGGGAGCCTACTTTAAATGTAATCGCTGATGGCCATAAACATCGCAAAAATTCCCACGCTTACCTGACCGTCAAACTGTCGCCTCCAATCTACCTGTCAAATGTCCTGACGGTAAATAAATTGGTTAAACACCAGTATTTTATGGTATCTTCAAATAACTTTACTTAATTTAATATTACGTGCTTCAAAATGCATCTAAGAGAACCTATCAAACCCGGGGACAGCATGTGACAGCTCCCGCAATAAGCAACGATACCTGGCGACAAGCCAGCTGTCGCCGAGAAATGTCAAACCAGTTGATTTCTCAGCGACGTGCTGAGATCCACTACGATTCTTTGAAGACTCCTCACGATCATGCCCGCGACACCCCGGCGAACTGTCGGCGACAGCCTAGTCACCAGCAGTCGCCTTAAAATCACCTAAGTGGGACAGGCCCTTCAGCACAATCCTGCACACACTAGGGACAAATTACAATTTTACCAAAGCCACTTCACCTCTAAAACCTGTACGTCTTTTGAGTGTAGGAGGAAACCGGAGCATGTGGAGTCGGGTCCCATGCGGTCAAGAGGAGAAAGTACAAATTCTGTATAGACTTCATCCGTAGTCAGGATCAAACCCAGGTGTCTGGGGCTGTCAGGCAGCAACTCTACCGCTGCACCATCGTGCTACCCAAGATAGTATTAGTGTATGGGGTGATTGATGGTGGACGTTGAGTTGGTGGGCTGAACAGCTTGTTTCCACACTGTATCTCGAAAGTCTATCACAAGTAGCCAATTTTCTATGTTGTCAGTTCGAGGCATCTACCAGACTGTCCATGATGAATCTATACGTCATGTATATGTCAAAACACTCATCCACAGATAACAATTGTCAGATCACCAAAGTAGACAGGGAGAGACATAAATTGCACAATAAAGCCTCCTCTCTACTTTACACAGATGGTGACTTGGGCAAGTCAAACAAAATGAGAGACTGGAATGTTAATCTTGGGCAAGTCATCACTCTGAACGTCTTATGTTTGAGTGTTACCTCCAATTTGTTTGATTCAGCAAGCATGGGATTAAAAATGTGATGATTAGAGGCATTAATCTGCAAACACTTCTCAGGAAAATACTGCAAGGATCCAAACCTGCAAATAATTTTTTTACTCAAATGGATCCTGTCTTAAAATTATCCATGAAAACTCCAGAAAGGACATCCAGGAAGAAAATGTGTAGAAAGGAACTGCAGATGCCGGTTTACACCGAAGATGGACACAAAGTGTTGGAGAAACTCAGCGGGTCAGGTAGCATCTCTGGAGGAAAGGGATGGGGACGTTTTGGGTCAGGACTTCCTCTGTCCATCTGTCTATCCAGGAAGCAAGGAAGGGTTTAGAGGGCGATCGGCCAAATGCAGGTAAATGGGACCAGCCCAGAATGGCCACTTGGTTGACCGGGACAAGATGGGCCCTTCCCTTGCCGTGTAGATCAATGGCTTCATGTTATCACTAATTATTTGGGGGGGGGGGGGAATGAACATAATGTACGTTAAACTAATCCGATGCATATGTTCAAGAGTCAAAGTATTTAATTATCAAAGGCACTAAAACGTTCAATGAAATTCTTGCTTGCAGCAGCACAACAGGTTTGTAAACACCACAATCGAGAGATAATATAATTAATAATTAATGAACTTTTAAAAACATTCAATAAATAAAATACTCAAAAGAGTGCAAAACAAAGTCTCAAGTCCCTAGTGCAACCAGGACAGCTTATAATTCAGAGTATACCTGGAGTTTGTTGTGTTCAAAAGGCAGATGGGTGATGAAAAGAAGCTGTTCCTGAACTTGGACATCACAGTTTTCTGACTCCAATACTTTCTTCCCAATAACAGGAATGAAATGAGAACATGGCCAGGGTGGTACGGGTGCTTTACTTTAGTAAAGTAAGACGTTTTAGAGATACAGCACGGCATCAGGCCCTTCTGCCCACTGCGTCCGTGCCAACCAGCGATCAACCAGCACACTAGCACTATCCTCCACACTAGGGGCAACTTTACAATGTTACCAAAACCAATTAACCAACAACTTTGGAGTGTGGGAGGAAACCGGATCTCCCAGAGAAAACCCATGTGGTCACAGGGAGGATGTAGAAACAGAAGGTAAAGACAGCACCCGTAGTCAGGATTGAACCCAGGTCTCTGGAACTGTTCGGCAGTAACTCTACCGCTGCGTCACCATTGCACCCCCTCATGACGTCAGGTTATTCAAATTTAGATTTTTAAAATCCATATCAACTTCTATTGTTAAATGATACTCATGAAAGTACGACAAGGATAAAATATTTCAACGCTTATTTGGCAGTTTTAGTACAAATCAACAGCTCTTGAAATATTTATTGCAAAAATAATGACCCAGATGGTTTTCCTCAATATGGTGCTTGTGTGGCTACAAATTGAGATGACATCAAACGTCAGGCTGGGACTTTATTCCAATGCGTTTTATTAAACAGAACTGTGATCGTAATGAAGGTGAAATGATCAGTTTTTGCAGTCTGATCAAGGGCCTCGACCCGAAACGTCACCCATTCCTTCTCTCCAGGGATGCTGCCTGTCCCGCTGAGTTACTCCAGCATTTTGTGTCTATCTTTGGTGTAAACCAGCATTTGCAGTTCCTTCACAAAGGAAATGATCGGTGTTTGCCGTCCTGCCAATGAGAAAGTGGCAGCAACCTCTGGAGCGCATCCCTGTGCAGTTTACTAAGGGGCAGCACGGTGATGAGGTGGCACGGTGGCGCATCGGTAGAGTTGCTGCCTTACAGCACCAGAGACCCAAGTTTGATCCTGATTACGGGTGCTATCTGTACAGAGTTTGTCTGTTCTCCGTGTGGCCGCGTGGGTTTTCTCCGGGATCTCTGGTTTCCTCCCACATTCCAAACACAAACAGGTTTGTAGGTTAATTGGCTTCTGTATTATTGTAAATTATAGTGTGTAGGTTAGCGTTAATGTGCAGGGATCATTGGTCGGTGTAGACTCGATGGGCTGAAGGGCCTGTTTCCGCGCTGTATCTCTAAACTAAATTATAAAATCCGGCTCCCAGGCCCCCACTCCCTCATTTTCACCATGGATGTCCAGTCACTCTACACTTCCATCCCCCACAAGGAAGGTCTTGAAGCTCTCCGTTTCTTCAGAACCAGCCAATCCCCATCTACTAACACTCTCCTCCGCCTAGCAGAGCTGGTTCTAACCCTCAACAACTTCTCCTTTGACTCCTCCCACCTCCTCCAAACCAGAGGTATAGCTATGGGCACTCGCAAGGGCCCTAGCTATGCCTGCCTCTTGGTCGGGTACGTCGAACAATCCCTGTTCCGGACCTACACCGGCCCCATCCCCGAACTCTACCTCCACTACATCGACGACTGCAATGGTGCTACCTCTTGTACCCATGCAGAACTCACTGATTTCATACACTTCACTGCCAATTTCCACCCTGCTCTTAAATATACCTGGTCTATCTCCGACATCACCCTTCCGTTTCTGGACCTCACCATCTCCATCACAGGAGACAGACCAGTGACTGACATCTACTATACACCCACTGACTCGCACAGCTATCTGGACTACACTTCTTCCCACCCGGTCTCCTGCAAAAAGTCCATCCCCTACTCCCAATTCCTCTGTCTACACCGCATCTGCGCCCGGGATGAGGTATTTCACACTAGGGCATCAGAGATGTCCTCATTCTTCAGGAAACGGGGCTTCCCCTCTTCCATTATAGATGAGGCTCTCACTAGGGCCTCTTCTATATCCGCAGCTCCGCTCTTGCTCCCCCTCCCCCCCATTCGTAACAAGGACAGAATCCCCATCATTCTCACCTTCCACCCCATCAGCCAGCGTATCCAACATATCATCCTCCAACATTTCCGGCACCTCCAACGGGACCCCACCACTGGCCATATCTTCCCATCCCCTCCCCTTTCTGCGTTCCTCAGAGACTGTTCCCTCCGTAACTCCCTGGTCCACTCATCCCTTCCTACCCAAACCACCCCAACCCCGGGCACTTTCCCCTGCAACCACAGAAGATGCAACACCTGTCTCTTTACCTCCCCCCTCAACTTCATCCAAGGACCCAAACAGTCTTTCCAGGTGAGACAGAGGTTCACCTGCTCCTACTCCAACCTCATCTATTATATCCGCTGCTCTAGATGTCAACTTCTCTACATCGGCGAAACCAAACGCAGGCTCGGCGATCGTTCCGCTCAACACCTTCGCTCAGTCTGCCTTAACCAACACTTCAACTCCCCCTCTCACTCCCAGTCCGACCTTTCTGTCATGGGCCTCCTCCAGTGCAATAGTGAGGCCCACCTCATATTTCGCTTGGGCAGCTTGCAGCCCAGCGGCATGAACATCGACTTTTTCAACTTTTGATAGTTCCTCTGTCCCTCTCTTCCCCTCCCCCTTCCCAGTTCTCCCTTTATCTTCCTGTCTCCACCTATAACCTTCCTTTGTCCCGCCCCCCTGACATCAGTCTGAAGAAGGGTCTCGACCCGAAACGTCACCCATTCTTCTCTCGTGAGATGCTGCCTGACCTGCTGAGTTACTCCAGAATTTTGTGATACCTTCTTCGATTTGTACCAGCATCTGCAGTTATTTTCCTATAAAAGCCTTTAGTTGCTTTTATGATTTCCCCCTGCCGGCTGCATTATTTTGCAGCCCATTTCAGCCCAACCTTCATAAAAAATAATTGCATAAGTAGTCTGCAAATTTACAAACTCGTGTCATTGCAAAAATGGTTCCCATTTATTCAGAGGCGTATCTACGGAAAATAGCCCGATGGCACGCACTGAAATTGCACTCCTGTCCAAACATCTGACAGCCATCTTTTAGATAACTTTACCCGAATATCAGCTCAAAAATACAAATTAAGCACACAGACATGTTTGCTATCTCGGATCACTACTTAACACACTGATGCGGCAGAATTTGCAGTGCTGTCATTTCAGAATGACTATTTTTATGTTTTGCAATCATACGTTAATTGGCTAACATAATGTTAAATGCAACGGAGAAACGTGGATGCACTTAATGGGGAGGATTTCCACTCATTTATACACTATTAATGTTGACTGGAGGAGGTGAAGGAGGGAACAATGCCCTTTCACAAGAATTGTTGCACAGATCGGTTCAGCGGTCAAATGCACCTTATTTATTTTCACTGCAGATTTGCATTTTTTTTAAAATCACACAAACATTTTAAATTATTTTTTTAAAAGAGAGGTAGGTGAAATGCAGCAAACCTCTCCTGCATTGGTGCAGCACCCTCTCCTCCCCCACTGCCCCTCCTCCTCTCCCCCCTCCTTTCCTCCCTCCCCTCCCCCTCCCCCTCCCCCCTCCCTCCACCCCCTCCCCCATCCCCCCCCCCCCTCCAGCCCCCTCAACCCCCCCTTATCCTCCCCCCTCCCTCCCTAGGAGATAGATTTAAATTTAAAATGTGAATAACTTAAAAAATATAACACCAATTTCAATGAAACTTCTTCCATTCGCACCAAAGGGACGACGGTGAGTAAGGTGGGCCTAAAATTGTTGCACTATTGTGTACGGTTTTGGCTGTAGTTCAGCAACAAACAAACAAGAGTTTTAGTATATAGATAATGGACAGGAAGTTGATGCTTTTGTATCTTCTACCTGACGGGAGAGGGGACAAAAGGGAATGATCAGGAAGTATGTGGACCTTGATTTTGGGCAGTGAAAACATTGAAGACATTGATATTATTTAATCCCTCCTTGAAAGAAAATAATGACGTAACATGATCAAACTATCACTGCACTGTAAGGCAGCAACACTACCATTGTGCCACTGCACCCCCCTAGGTAATGTGAAGATAGTTATAATGAGAAATGTGTGTCTGCATGGATGCAAGTGTTTTTGTGTATTTAGTTATATTTTACATTCATGTGTGTGTGAGCGCACTTCTTAGGCGTGAATGTTTGTAATGTAACGATATGGGAAGAGAGAGGGGGAGAGGGGGAGAGGGGGAGAGGGGGAGAGGGGGGGAGGAGGAGAGGGAGAGGGAGAGGGAGATGGAGAGGGAGAGGGAGAGGGAGAGGGAGAGGGAGAGGGAGAGGGAGAGGGAGAGGGAGAGGGAGAGGGAGAGGGAGAGGGAGAGGGAGAGGGAGAGGGAGAGGGAGAGGGAGAGGGAGAGGGAGAGGGAGAGGGAGAGGGAGAGGGAGAGGGAGAGGGAGAGGGAGAGGGAGAGGGAGAGGGAGAGGGAGAGGGAGAGGGGGAGAGGGGGAGAGGGGAGAGGGGGAGAGGGGGGGAGGGGGAGAGGGGGAGAGGGAGAGAGGGGGAGAGGGGGAGGGGGGAGAGGGGGAGAGGGGGAGAGGGGGAGAGGGGGAGAGGGGGAGAGGGGGAGAGGGGGAGAGGGGGAGTGGGGAGAGGGGAGAGGGGGAGGGAGAGGGAGAGAGAGTTGAGGAGGACAGCATTGAGAAACACAGCGAGTTGTGCTGGTCTCCAGCGAAGCAGTTTCTTGTCATTGTGCAGAGATATGGGCACGGGGTGGCCACATACCAGTTATTTCCAATTATCGTGCTGATGCAAACCTCTTGGAGATTTGATGCACCACCTCTCCTGCTTGTTGTGAGAGGGACAAACCACAGCCCAGGCACCAGCAGAGTATTTAAACTACTGCTCCACGAAGGACCAACAGGCACAGATGGAAATCCACTATATATGTTAAAGAGACTGCTCTAATGGCCTGCACGCCTGGCTGTTACACTCTGCATCCCCGGAGTGATGCATCCCGAAACATTTAAACGTTCAGAAATTACAGTATTAACAGGATGCTATCAGCTCTCCAGGGCGCTTCCAGCCAGACTGCGAGCGGACCGACGCAAAGATATTGCCATGGAGGGAACATATGAATTGTGTTGACATCAAATTTAAACTGCAACAAATCCCACTGTCCGCACAGTGATAGTTTGATAATTGTGCCTCATGTTTTCTTTCCAGGTGTGATTAAATCAAATCTGCCTTCACCATCTAAAATCAAGGACCACTCATACACCCTGGTCATTCCCTTTTCTCCGCTCTCCCTTCAGGTAATAGATACAAAAGCACATACCACCATATTCAAAGAACCGTGGCACGGTGGCGCAGTGGCAGAGTTGCTGCCTCTCAACACCAGAGACCTGGATTCGATCCTGACTATGGGTACTGTCTGTACGGAGTTTGTATGTTCTCCCCGTGACTACATCGGTGTGCTCTGGTTTCCTTCCACATTTCAATGATGTGTAGGTTCGTAAGTTAATTGGCTTCTGTAAGTTCTCCCCAGTGTACAGGATAGAGCTAGTGTACAGGGTGGTCGAAGCGGACTCGGTGGGCCGAAAGGTCCTGTTTCCGCACTGTGTTTGTAAACTAAGGAGCAAAGAGGTCCTTCTGCAGTTGTACCGGGCCCTGGTGAGACCGCACCTGCAGTACTGTGTGCAGTTTTGGTCTCCAAATTTGAGGAAGGATATTCTTGCTATTGAGGGTGTGCAGCGTAGGTTCACTAGGTTAATTCCCGGAATGGCGGGACTGTCGTATGTTGAAAGGCTGGAGCAATTAGGCTTGTATACACTGGAATTTAGAAGGATGAGGGGGGATCTTATTGAAACATATAAGATAATTAGGGGATTGGACACATTAGAGGCAGGAAACATGTTCCCAATGTTGGGGGAGTCCAGAATAAGGGGTAGGCCATTTAGAACGGAGATGAGGAAGAACTTTTTCAGTCAGAGAGTGGTGAAGGTGTGGAATTCTCTGCCTCAGAAGGCAGTGGAGGCCAGTTCGTTGGATGCTTTCAAGAGAGAGCTGGATAGAGCTCTTAAGGATAGCGGAGTGAGGGGGTATGGGGAGAAGGCAGGAACGGGGTACTGATTGAGAGTGATCAGCCATGATCGCATTGAATGGCGGTGCTGGCTCGAAGGGCTGAATGGCCTACTCCTGAACCTATTGTCTATTGTCTATTGTCTATTGTAAATTCTTCCATCAGGCAAAAGATACAAAAGTTCATAAGTTCATATGTCATGGGAGCAGAATCAGGCCCATCGAATCTACTCTTCCATTCCATTCGTAGGCGATCTATCCTTCCCTCTCACCCCATTCTCCTGTCTTCTCCACAGAACCTTAGGAAGAGATTCAAGGAAGTTGCAAAATCCCTTCGAAAACTGACCCTGAGGAACCTCTGGCCCAGAACAGATGGAAGGTGAAGAGGAAGAGTTGGGGTGGATTTGAGAACCTTGAGTCTAGTTTAGACTTTAGATTTTGCAGCGTTGAAATGGGCACGTCAACCCACTGAGTCTGCACTGACCATGTACACTGGCTTTAGTTTTAAGTTTTAGAAATGCATCTTGGAAACAAGCCCTTTGGCCCACTGAGTCTGTGCCGACCAGCGATCACACTTGTTCTATCCTAGTCACAAGGCACAATTTATAATTTATGGAAGCCAATGAAGGTACAAGCCTGCACGTCTTTGGGATGTGAGAGGAAACCGGAGCAACCGGAGAAAACACAAGCGGTCACAGGGAGAACCGACAAACTCCGTACAGATCGCGGCCGTATTCAGCATTGAACCCGGGTCTCTGGCGCTGTAAGAGAGCAAATCTACTGCTGCACCACCGTTGTTTAGTCTAGTTTAGTTTGAAGTCTGTTCATCAGGAGCACACAGAGACCCTGTGTATGTTGGGAAAGGAGTAGACCACCTCACAAACTAACCACCCACCCATCCACACCATCAGCCACCATCTGCCCCATCTGTGGAAGAGTCTCCCCCCCATCCCCCCACCACACTGGTCTCACAAGACCTCTCATAGAAATAAGGTCATAAGGTCATAAGGAATAGTAGGATTAGGCCATTCGGCCCATCTAGCCGACTCCGCCATTCAATCATTGCTGATCTATCTCTCCCTCCCAACCCCTCCCAACCCCATTCTCCTGCCTTCTCCCCATAACCTCTGACACCTGTACTAATCAAGAATCTATCTGTCTCTGCCTTTTTTTTTTTCCTGGTCAGATGTGCAGCACTTTGGTCAACGTGGGTTGTTTTTAAATGTGCTATACAAATAAATTGACTTGACTTGACTTGACTTAAAAATATTCACTGACTTGGTCTCCACAGCCTTCTGTGGCAAATAATTCTGCAGATTCACCACTCTCTGAGTAAAGAAATTTCTCCTTGTCTCCTTCCTAAAAGAACGTCCTTTAATTCTGAAGCCATGACCTCTGGTCCTAGACTCTCCCACTAGTGGAAACATCCTCTCCACATCCACTCTATCCAGGCCTTTCACTATTCTGTACGTTTCAATGTGATCCCCCCTCATTCTTCTAAACTCCAGCAAATAGAGTGGAAGCACGCCATTCTTGATCCCAAGGGATTAACTATGAAGATGTTACGTTCATTATGCCGATCGCACTTCAAAGCAAAGTTAAATCCCCAATTTATGTTTTTGTTTTTACTTTAGGTGCCCGTTTTCCTGAATTCTTTGATAGCTGTCAGAGTGACAAGGTGGCGAAAACAGTGATGGGAGCAGAGGAACTGGCAATAAAGGTGGCAGCTTCCCAAGTGGCTCAATCTTCAACTGAGCTAAATCGGTTATTTTTTTAAGCAGACTCCAGAGAAAATTTGCCGATGATTTTTTCACCTCTGTTGCTCAGTAGCTACAGTGGCAAACCTATCCATTCTCTTCAAAGACCTGACAGGCCAAATACAGGAAGGATATTTCCCCAAAGGCACGAGACCACAGATGTTAGAAACTTGAGCAAGAAAACAAAGTGCTGGAGGAACTCAGTGGGTCAGGCAGAATCCAGGGAGTTGAAATAAAGAGACAATATATTTTGGGTCGGGTCCTTTCTTCAGACTGATCTTGATGGACATCAGTTCAACACGACTCAAACTGTTCATGTTGAGGAGTGGACTCGGAGAGGGGCCTAGAGATATGACTTCAAAGCAAAATTACTTCCGCCATCTGGCATTAATTTAATGAAAACCACAAGCTTATCTGCGCACGGTGGCGCAGCGGTAGAGTTGCTGCCTTACAGCGAATGCAGCGCCGGAGACTCAGGTTAGATCCTGACTACGGGCGCTGTCTGTACGGAGTTTGTACGTTCTCCCCGTGACCTGCGTGGGTTTTCTCCGAGATCTTCGGTTTCCTCCCACACTCCAAAGACGTATAGGTTTGTAGGTTATTTGGCTGGGCAAATGTAAAATTTGTCACTAGTGGGTGTAGGATAATGTTAATGTGTGGGGATCGCTGGGCGGCGCGGACCTGGTGGGCCGAAGGGCCTGTTTCTGCACTGTATCTCTAAATCTAAAAAATCTATCTTATCCAGATACAAGGAACTGCAGATGCTGGTTTACACAAAAGGACACAAAGTGCAGGAGTAACTCAGCAGGTCAGGCAGCATCTCTGAAAAACGTAAATAGATAACGTTTTGGGTTGAGAAGAAGGGTCTGAAGCAGGGTCCCAAACCGATATGTAACCTATTCACGGTTTTCAGAGTTGCTGCCTGACCTGCTGAGTTACTCCAGCACTTTGCATTCTTTCCTGTAAACCAGCATCTGCAGTTCCTTATTTCTGGATAACATAAGCTTGTGGTTTTCATTAAAGTTATGAGTTACTCTATGACTCTATGTGGGGGAGGGGAGGGGGTCAGCTGGCTTGTGTGATACACAGGGCTACAGCTGTGGGAATCATGGGAACTGAACTGTTCTTCCATCTTGTCATGATCATGGGCAGCACTTTGTGCGAATTGAGCTCTAATCCAGCAAAGTTTCCCTTCTGTGCTAGGCTGAACATTAGTAGATAGACACAAAGTGCTGGAGTAACTCAGCAGGCCAGGCAGCATCTCTGGAGTAAACGTCGGGTCATTCAAAACCATTTGGACACCTGCATGTCTTGCTTTATCGTGATAAGGCTCTGTTGCTAGGGGTGAGGGCAGGATGCTGGATCACAATACCCACCCGTGTGAACAATGTACATGCACCACTACACATATGTCCCTGTCAAATACGATCCAAGAAGGCTGCATTATTTGAGTCTGTAGAACAGTCTCTTACTTGATTGTTCTACTTATCCGACAAGTTATTGTGAATAAAGAAGTTAGCTGTCGCTCATAACTCATGCAAATTATTCTGACACAAACAAATCAAGGCGGCACGGTGGCGCAGCGATAGAGTTGCCACCTCACAGCGCCAGAGACCCGGGTTTGATCCTGACTACGGGTGCTGTCTGTACGGAGTTTTTGCGTTCTCCCCGTGACCGCGTGGGTTTTCTCCGGGTGCTCCGGTTTCCTTCCACATCCCAAAGACGTGCAGGTTTGTAGGTTAATTCGCTTCTGTAAATTGCCGCTGGTGTGCAGGGTAGAACTAGTGTACAGGATGTTTGTTGGTCGGCTCAGACTCGGTGGACTGAAGGACCTACTTCTGCACTGTATCTCTAAAGTCAAAAGTCATTGCAAATAAAGAAATTAACTCATGTGTAAATTATTCCTACACATCCACAACTCTCTGCAGTCGGAACCACAAGTGAAAATATAGGAACCATATTTTATTCTACCGTAAATACTGAAACAAAGTAAAAGTTCAGAGACTTCAACTGGTTTAATTTCATTTACACTCACATTGGTCTTAACACCCTTTGCAAATGTTATCCCACAGCAAAGTGAAAGATTTTTATTTACTGTCACTTCCTCTGACATCTAGTAGAACAGCCAGCTTTGTGGATTTTGAAGACAGACACAACAAGCTGGAGTAACTCAGTGGGTCAGGCAGCATCTCTGAAGAGAAGGAATAGCTGACGTTTCAAGTCGAGACCCTTCTTCAGACTCAAATGGAGTTTAGTATCAAGACTGAATCCCGAAAATATATATTTTTTTGTTAATCGCTCAAACTACCTCGAGGCAACAAAAAAAAAAGAAAAATGTAAACACCATCGTTGGAGGGATTGAATGGGGAGGAAATCACTTTGGGACAGTCTGTTCTGTGATATGACAGCCTTCTTCCACCTCAAAAACATTGCCCGTCTCCGTCCATGCCTCTCCTCCACAGCTGCAGAAACCCTCATCCACGCCTTCATCACCTCCCGTCTGGACTACTGCAACAGCCTCCTCTATGGCGCACCCTCAAAAATCATCAGTAAACTTCAATACATTCAAAACTCCGCTGCCCGTCTACTCACCCACACCCCGATCCGTGACCATATCACCCCCGTCCTTTACAAACTCCACTGTCTCCCCATCCCCCAGAGAATCCAGTACAAAATCCTCCTCATGACCTACAAAGCCCTCCATAACCTGGCCCCATCCTACCTGACCGACCTCCTCCACAGGCACACTCCCACCTGCACCCTCCGCTCTGCCGCTGCCAATCTCCTATCCCCCCACATCCGGACCAAACTCAGATCCTGGGGGGACAGGGCTTTCTCCATCGCTGCTCCCACCCTATGGAACTCACTACCTCAAACCGTCAGAGACTCCTCCACACTCACCACATTCAAAACATCACTGAAGTCTCACCTATTCAGTACTGCCTTCAACCACTGAAGGTCGCCCCACCTTCTGTCTCCTTTCTCTGTTCGTTTACTTATTTATCTATTTATTCACTTCCCTATGTTCTCTAAATCCCTGTAAAGCTTCTTTGAGTATATGAAAAGCGCTATATAAATGTAATGTATTATTATTATTATTATATGGAAGAAAATACCTGCACAGTAAGAAATTGGTTTCCTTGCTAAAATGTTCATGATATTTATAATATAAAGCATTATTGTGTTATAAAGCATTATAATATAAAGCATTTTTTCAGTGTTACACTGTAGTGCTTTATATTATAAACTATAATGATTCCCCATTTTAATTTGCTTCGAAATCATATGTTATCCCTCTCTGAGACTACTCTTTAATATTAAGAGCTTGAGTTTAGAATCAGATCACTGAAAGCATTTCTGTAATATTAATGATGCAGCTGTGCATAAGCCACATAAAATGCTTAAGCTGCAGCAAGATGGTGCTGCAGGTGATCTTTCCAAATCTGCCTCAGGGCACGGTACAGCAACAGACTTCTCTAGACCAGTTGCTGGTTGTACACACAGCCTGGTGTGAAACTGCATCAATTCTCCCAACACTATCGAGCTCTCGATTGCCATATGACATGGGTGGCATGGTGGCGCGGCAGAGTTGCTGCCTTGCAGTGCCAGGAAACCCGGGTTCCATCCTGACTACCGGTGCTGTCTGTACGGAGTTTGTACGTTCTCCCTGTGACCGCGTGGGGTTTTTCTGAGCGCTCTGGTTTCCTCCCACACTCTTAAGATGTGTAGGTTTGCAGGTTAATTGCCCCTCTGAAAATTGGAAGTATGTAAGAAAGTGCTAGTGTACAGGATGGGACACGGTGGGCCAAAGGACCTGTTTCCATGCTGCATCTCCAAAGTCAAAAAGTCTAAAGTCTATTTGGTCTCCAAAATAGTTTCTTATATTAGTAGATTGTGTATATCACGGCACTCTGTAAATATGTATGCTAACCTCTTTGTAAGACACCAATAAATTAACAAAGACATTGACTGAACAGCCCAGGCCAAACTTAAAGGCTTAATCCTACACATTCAACCCATTGGCGTCAAAATTATCTGAATAACTACAAATAAAATGGTCTAGCAAGCTCCATTTCAAAATCAAAATTCACACAGTTTCATAACATACATTTTGGACATGATAAATTTCTAACAAACATTCCTCAATTTAAAGCAATGTTGGATTAAGGTCACTTCCTTCTTTATTGCATGGGCTGAGGAGCAGAAAGTAAACATCACAAGATGGCAGGTCACAACAGACCCACTCCTTTCTCTGGCATAAATAGATAATTTGTTCAGTTTTGGTTTAGGTTTATTAATTTCACACGTAATGAGGTAGAGTTTAAAGCTTTATTTTCCATGCTAGCCAATCAAATTAAATAATACTATACGTTAATACAATCAGGAAAAACTCGAGTTCCATTGGTAATGCTTGATTTACAAATGGAAAAAAGAGAGTTAAAAGAGTAGGGTGATTGTTTAGTTTCGTTTAGTGTAGATGGAATGGAACAAAACGAGCCCTTTGGCCCACCGAGTCCATGCTGGCCAGCAATAACCCCGCACACACCAGCATTATCCTACACACTAGGACAATTTTACAATCAACAGAACCCAATTAACTTGCAAACCTGTGTGTCTTTGGAGTGGGGGAGGAAACCGGGGCACCCCGAGAGAACCCACACGGTCACGGGGAGAATGTACAAACTCCGTACAGACAGCACCCATTGTCAGGATCGAACCCAAGTCTCTGGCGCTGTAAGGCAGCAACAACTCAACTGCTGTGCCACTGTGCTGCCACAGTGAGTTATGAATTATGACTGCACATTTAACAAACGTTGGTCCAGAGTGTTCTTAACCTTTATCAAAGGTCGTATCAGAGTTCACAGACTTATGCATATGAAATACGAAGTGCTTATGTAAGGGTTTATTGTTTATTCAAAATCTCCTCAGTCTACCTCTGGGACTTCCCTTACACGTTGCAACTCAGAGTGTAATTAAGTCTCGGTGCAATCCCTGAACAGTGTAGAACCTTAAATCAACCAATACTACATGTGCGACACTATGAATCTGATGTTAAAACAAATAAGCAGAAAATAAACATTGCTGCCCTGTTATGCTGTGTTTCAGTAACCTGGTAATCAGATGGGTTTTTTCCAAGCTCTCACAACGTCCTCATTAACACTCTGTGCAGGCCTGGGCAAGAATATTGTTCTTTACCTGAGAATAGCTTTCTTTTTGCTCTTTCGGATATCACATTCAAAGCAGGACTAAGATTCACTCACATTGAGTGGTTCATTTAAGCCGCAAAATGCTTCTGCCACAAAATCAAATCAATACTGACAGAGTTAACATCTTCAGGGTAATGGATATTCCCAAATTATATTTTGCAAAAGCGGAGGGATAAATTTCCTTCAGCGCGGAAAAGAATATTTCAGTAATCGGATGCTGTATATACATCACGGTGGTAATGTGCTGTTAAGGTGCATGTATTAGACACCAACATAAATACCATTGGTCAGACCACCCAACCTCACTTATTTGTGAGAGAAAATCACATTACGATGGATGATCGTACCCACTGCAATAGTTTAGTTCAGTTTATTAATGTCACATGAACCTAGCTGCAGTGAAAAGCTTTTTTTGTTGAGTGCTTTCCAGTCAGTAAAAATACTATACATGATTACAATCAAGTGTACAAATGCAGGATAAAGGGCATAACGTTTAGTGCAAGATAAAGTCCAGTACAGCCCAATTAAAGATAGTTCAAAGGTCTCCAAAGAGGTAGATAGTAGGTCAGGCCTGCTGTCTCATTGTGGAAGGATGGTTAATTTGCCGGATAACACTGGGAAGAATCTGCCCCTGAATCTGGGAAGAATCTGTCCCTGAATCTGGAGATGTCTCTTTTCACATTTCTGTCCCTCTTGCCTGATGGGAGAAGGGAGAAGAGAGACTGGCCCTTGATTATGCTGGTGGCCTTGCCGAAGCATCGTGACGTGTAGATGGAGTCAATGGAAGGGAGGTTTGTTGATTTTAAAAAGACAATGGAAGTGATGAGCATCCGAGATGTGAAATTCAGGGGTATCACATGGCAAGCTATGCAGTGGTGGTGAAATATATCCATGTGGGCATCACATGGCAAGCTATGCAGTGGTGGTGAAATATAATAGGTGCAGGATAATACACCCACTCGTTCAAATGTGTGAGGATCCATTAGTTTAGTTTAGTTTAGAGATACATCGCCTTCGTCCCAGGCCCTTCGAAACAGGCCCTTCGGCCCATCGAGTCCGTGCTGACCAACGATTACCAGTACACCAGCATTATCCTAAACACAAGATACTTTATTTTCATGTTTCATGTATCTTGTGTTTTATGACTATTGGCAGATCAATTTCTCTCCTGAGATAAATAAAGTTTTATCGTATCGTATCGTATAGTAAACACTCGGGACCCTTTACAGAAGGCAATTAAGCTACAAACCTGCAAGTCTTTGGAGCGTGGGAGGAAACCGGAGCACCCGGAGAAGACCCACGCAGTCACAGGGAGAACATACAAACTCCGTACAAACAGCACCCCGTAGTCAGGATTGAACCCGGGTCTCTGGTGCTGTAAGGCAGCAACTCTACCGTTGCACCACCTTGTAGTAAAAGGGAAAAGATGCAAAGGCAAATGAAGAGAAGGCCTCAGAAGTGGAGAGAACATGTTAAAGGCTGTTTGGAGAAAAATGGATACATGGCAGTGTATCTGTCCATGGACACTCAACTGGTAAACAACTTTTTATAAAATCTGTCAACTGCAATGCTGGGGTCATATTTCACAATGGACAAAATCCTGATATGAAGTACATTTGCTGCATTGTCGAGGTGCAAGTCAAACTCCAGCCACAATCTTCCATAAATACAGGAGATAAGCTGTTCTTTTTTTGAAAACGTATATGCAGGCTGTCATTCAGACAGCATAGCCATCACAAGCTTGCCATCACATTGAGTCTCTGGCAGGTGATTACAGATTTACAGTCCCTGATATCAACATTCATGCTTTTTACAAAGATCAGTAGCCAGATAGAGAGCCAGATAGTTTGGAGACACAGCATGGAAACAGGCCCTTCAGCCCACAGCGTCCATGCCAACCAGTGGTCACCCCACACAGTATAAGAAAATAACCAGATGCTGGTACAAATCAAAGGTATTTATTCACAAAATGCTGGAGTAACTCAGCAGGTCAGGCAGCATCTCAGGAGACATTTCGGGTCGAGACCCTTCTTCAGACTGATGTCAGGGGGGCGGGACAAAGGAAGGATATAGGTGGAGACAGGAAGATAGAGGGAGATCTGGGAAGGAGGAGGGGAAGGGAGGGACAGAGGAACTATCTAAAGTTGGAGAAGTCGATGTTCATACCACTGGGCTGCAAGCTGCCCAGGCGAAATATGAGGTGCTGTTCCTCCAATTTCCGGTGGGCCTCACTATGGCACTGGAGGAGGCCCATGACAGAAAGGTCAGACTGGGAATGGGAGGGGGAGTTGAAGTGCTGGGCAACCGGGAGATCAGTTTGGTCAATGCGGACCGAACGCAGGTGTTGAGCGAAGCGATCGCCAAGCCTGCGCTTGGTTTCGCTGATGTAAATAAGTTGGCATCTAGAGCAGCGGATACAATAGATGAGATTGGAGGAAGTGCTACCCCATACAGTAGTTCTATTCCGCACACTAGGGACAATTTACAGAAGCAATTAACCTCCAAATCTGCAGGTCGACCATTGATCACAATTGCACACGAGTTCTCTGCTGTGCTGTCCCACGTTTTCATCCCCTCCCTACACATTCGGGGCATGTTTTTTTTTACACTGGCCAACTCACCGACAGACCAACATATCTTTGGCTTTTACTTTAGACTTCGAGATATGGTGTAGAAACAGGCCATTCAGCCCATCGAATCTGCGCCGACCAGCGATCAACCCGTACTCCAGCATTGACCTACACACTGGGGACAATTTACAATTTACAGAAGCCTATTAACCTGCAAACCTGCATGTCTTAAGAGTGTGGGTGGAAACCCATGCAGTCACGGGGAGAACGTACAAATACTGTACAGACCGCACCTGTAGTCAGAATGGAACCCGGGTCTCTGGCGCTGTGAGGCAGCAAATCTACCACTGCACCCTTGTTGCCGATGCCATGTTCTGTCTTAATATAAGTCTGAGGATCTGTCAAAAGATATCCAACTCCAGCTCACAATCTCTCTCCTGTGGTGGTGCAGGAGAAACAATGCATTTATTTGGCAAAAATGAATATGTCTTGCAGCAGTGCTATAAACATAAATGCCAAATCTCATTTGATCGTCAACAGTCCAAGACATGTTGTCCATTGCTATTACTGAATATTGCAGGCTGTTCAACAGATCAACGCACCTCTGTCAGAGACTTGAGCTCAGTCCTGACTTTGGGTGCTGTCTGTGTGGAGTCTGCATGCTGTCCCTGTGAATGGGTGAGATTCCTCCATGCGTGGAGGGCGGCAAAGTGGTACAGTGGCAGAGTTGCTGCCTCACAGCACCAGGGACCTGGGTTTGATCCTGACTACGGTTGTTGTCTACACGGAGTTTGCACGTTCTCCCCATGGCCTGCGTGGGTTTTCTCCAGGTGCTCCGGTTTCCACCCACACTCCAAAGACTAACAGGTTTGTAGGTTAATTGGTGTGGTAAAATTGTAAATTGCCCCTCATGTGTGCAGGATAGTGTCAGTGTGCGGAGATCTCTGGTCGGTGTGGACTCAGTGGGCTGAAGGGCCTGTTTCAGCGCTGTATCTCTAAGCTAAACAAAACTAAACTGAACGTGCTCTAGTTCCTTCCCAAACGTGTGTGGGTCGTAGGTTAATTTGGGAGGTGCAGTCGTGCAGCAGCAGAGTTGCTGCCTTACAGCGCCAGAGACCCAGGTTCGATTCTGATGCTTGGCTTTACTTCAGAGACTTTCACAGCCTCCTGAGCAGTAAGTAATTGTTCTCCTGGCATGGGAAATATATTCCATTGCTGTAATGTATATATTTCCTTCCCTCCATATCTTTTCAATAACACGCTGCCTTATTATTAATTTCATGGACTGTTGAGAAGAGGGAGTGAATGTTTTTCATTGAAACAGTGACTAAGTGAAACCCATCATGGTTGACTTGCCTCTGTCTTAGAGTGGTTGTTTAAAAACAGGCATCCTCCTGCGGTGACATTTCTGAAATGTATTCATGGGCAGAATTCTTTCCTTTTGAAATTTATCGGTTCTGATATTAACAGTCATCGTAAAATATTGCTGTTTGAACCAGGGTTTATTTGAATTTATATTGGAAAGACAGTGTAGAATCTTACAGGGCAGAAGGAGACCATTTGGCCCATTTAGCTGGTGCTATATGGCTCAGTCCAATTTTTCCCCACGTCAAGTCCAGTTGAGTTTATCTGCATAAATATGGTGAGGTACGGATACAATGAAAACTTTGCTTGCAGAAGCATCATATGCACATATACTCAGACAGCACAGGGGTTTTCGGGTGGCTTTTATCCGGGTTTCTCAGGGCGGCACACTGATGCAGGGGTAAGTTGTTGCCTCACAGCGCCAGAGACCCGGGTTCGATCCCAACTACAGGTGCTGTCTGAACAGTTTGTACGTTCTCTTGTGAACTGCATGGGTTTTCTCTGAGATCTTCGGTTTCCTCCCATACTCCAAAGGCGTACAGGTTTATAGGTTGATTGGCTTAGCGAATGTTTTAATTGTCCCTAGTGTGTGTAGGATAGTGCTAATGTGTGGGGATCGCTGGTCGGTGCCGACTCGGTGGGCCGAAGTGCTTGTTTTTGCACTTTATCACTAAACTAAATTAAACATACCACATAAACTAGTCATAACTCGCATACAACCTCTGCAACAGTAAAAAAAGAACAGAAAATCTTGGATCTTGACTTCTTTCCTGGCGGTGCTTAGCTGAATCCTAGAGCGTGGGTTGTAGAGGTATTGCAAGACTTTGCACATCTTGAATTGAAAGTTCCTATTTACACCAGCATATCAAGTTGACAAGCCACTTGGTGAGTTTCTGTGAGTGTGCAACCCAGGAGCACTCTGGCCTTACATACTCGAAAATGGTAACACTTAGATGTTTAAAAACAATCTGAAGGAAGATTGTCTTCCTTCAGATTGTCTTCCTTCAGATTCATCAGTCTGAAGAAGGGTCTCGACCCGAATCGTCACCCATTCCTTCCCTCCCGAGATGCTGCCTGACCTGCTGAGTTACTCCAGCATTTTATGAATAAATACCTTCGATTTGTACCAGCATCTGCAGTTATTTTCTTATACTATCTGAAGGAAGAAGTCAGTGGATTGAGTCTGAAGAAGGGTCTCGACCCAAAAAGTCACCCATTCCTTTCCTCCAGAGATGCTGTCTGACCCGCTGAGTTACTCCAGCTTTTTGTGTCTATCCGCGGATTAAACCAGCATCTGCGGTTCCTTCATACCCATCAGGATTGAACAACATCTGTGTTGAAGGGAAGGAATTGTTAGCATTTTGGGTCTAAACCCCGCATCATGACTCACTCCTCTCGCTCACCAGACTTTGTCCTGCCCTTCCTCTCTTCCAGCTTTCTTCACACCCCCCTCCCAACCCCCCCCCCCCCAACCACAATCAGTCTGGAGAAGGGTCCCTCCTGAAATGTCACTTATCTATGTTCTCCAGGGATACCGCCTGACCCGCTGAGTTACTCGAGCACTTTGAGTCTTTTTTTTGTTGTAAACCAGCATCTACAATTTCTTGTTTCTCCTCCACAGTAGTTTTGCTTCTGCTCTATAATTTTATAGAAGCAGCAAGTTCTGTGCTAATGAAGTCAGGTTGAAGGCTGCAGAGAATACAACACTCGAAGAGGTAAGAATGCATTGAAGTTACGCTATTCCTTGTTCTCGGCAGCACAGTGGCACTGCGGTAGCCTCACAGTGTCAGGGACCCATGTTTGATCCTGACTAAGTGTGTTGTATGTATGGAGTTTGTATGTTCTCCCTGTGACTGCATGGGCTTTCCCCATGCGCTCCGGTCTCCTTTCACACTGTACATTATCCCCAGTGTATAGGATACTGTCAGTGTACAGGGCGATCGCTGGTCGGTGAGGACTCAGTGGGTCGAACGGTCTATTTCCATGCTGTATCTCTCATCTAAACTAAATCTCCCCATGACCGCGTGGGTTTTCTCCGGGTGCTCTGGTTTCCTGCCACATTCCAAAGCCTTGCAGGTTTGGAGGTTAATTGGCTTCTGTAAATTGTCCCTGGTGTGTAGGGTAGAATTAATGTATGGGTGATCGCTGGTCTGCGCAGACTCGGTGGGCCGCAGTGTCCATTTCCCCGCCTTATCTCTGAAGTTTGACATCTTTCAAGATATATTTTGCATACATCATTAAATATACCACCCCCCCACCCCAGGGTATTACAATCCAGAAGGCAGAGGTCAAGGCACCGAATGATGCCTCGGCCTCAACTGAGAGGACAAGTCTACCAAAGGTCAGTCTGAAGAAGGGTCTCGACCCGAAACGTCACCCATTCCTTCTCTCCCGAGATGCTGCCTGACCTGCTGAGTTACTCCAGCATTTTGTGAATAAATCGTCAGGTCTAACAAGGTTGTCAGGTCCGGTGACCACCAGCAGAAACCTTCCACCGCACACTGAGGTTGGCAGGAGCAAAACCATGAGTGATCAACGAAGGTGGGGAGCAGGGAACTTCTTCCCTCTCTGCTAGGGTCCGAGGGTGGAGAAAGAGAATCCACTGTGATCTTCATGCCAACCAAATCACTGCCAAATGGCAGGCAGTGACTAGTGGGGTACCACAAGGCTCGGTGCTGGGACTGCAACTATTTACAATATCCATTAATGACTTAGATGAAGGGATTAAAAGTAACATTAGCAAATTTGTGGATGACACAATGCTGGGTGGTAGTGTGAACTGTGAGGAAGATGCTATGATGATGCAGGGTGACTTGGACAGGTTGTGTGAGTGGGCGGATGCATGGCAGATGCAGTTTAATGTGGATAAATGTGAGGTTATCCACTTTGGTGGTAAGAACAGGAAGGCAGATTATTATCTGAATGGTGTCAAGTTGGGAAAAGGGGAAGGACAAAGAGATCTGGGTGTCCTTGTTCATCAGTCACTTAAAGTTAGCATGCAGGTACAGCAGGCAGTGAAGAAAGCTAATGGCATGTTGGCCTTTATAACAAGAGGAGTTGAGTATAGGTGCAAAGAGGTCCTTCTGCAGTTGTACAAGGCCCTAGTGAGACCGCACCTGGAGTACTGTGTGCAGTTTTGGTCTCCAAATTTGAGGAAGGATATTCTTGCTATTGAGGGCGTGCAGCGTAGGTTCACTAGGTTAATTCTCGGAATGGCAGGACTGTCGTATGTTGAAAGTCTGGAGTTAGGAAATTATTTTTGAAAATTAGTAAATTTGGCAATAATCTAAAAGTTGGTCAGTTGTTAGAATTGAAACATTAACAACAGCATATAAAACAGCTTGTAAAACAGGAAGCTAAATAAAAATAAAATGGAAAATATTTTCGAAGGTTCACGGCATGAGTTTCCAGAAAGTGTTTAGTTTTAGGATTCATCTCTGGAGAACACAGACTGACGCGAATTTGCAATTTTACCAAAACCAATCAACCTACAAACCTATGCGTCTTTGGAGTGTGGTTGTAAACCGGAGAAAACCCACATGGTCACGGGGAGAACGTGCAAACTCCGTGCAGACAGCACCCGTAGTCAGGATCAAACCCGGGTCTCTGGCGCTGTGAAGCAGCAACTATCCCGCTGCACCACTTTGCCGCCCTCCACACATGGAGGAATCTCACCCACTCACAGGGAGACCATGCAAACTCCACACAGACAGCACCCGAAGTCAGGACTGAGCCTAAGTCTCTGGCAGAGGTGCATTGATCTGTTGAACAGCCTGCAATATTCAGTAATAGCAATGGACAACATGTCTTGGATTGTTGACAGTCAAATGAGATTTGGCATTTAAGTTTATAATACTGCCGTAAGACGTATTCATTTGTTCCAAATAAATGCATTGTTTCTCCTGCACCAACACAGGTGAGGAATTGTGAACTGGAGTTGGATATTTTTTTTGCAGTGCCTCAGAATTATAAGACAGAACATGGCGTCGACAACAAGGGTGGTGCATTGATGCAGCGGTAGAGTTGCTGCCTCACAGCGCCAGAGACCCGGGTTCGACCCTGACTACGGGTGCTGTCTGTACGGAATTTGTATCTTCTCCCCGTGATCGCGTGGGTTCCTCCAACACTCCAATGAAATGCAGGTTTGCAGATTAATGGGCTTCTGTAAACTGTAAATTGTCCCTCGTGTGTAGGATAGTACTAGTGTACACGGGGTGATCGCTGGTCGGCACCGACTCGATGGGCTGAATGGCCTGCTCCATGGTGTGTCACTGTGTAAAGTAAAAGCCATAGATATGCTGGCCTGGAGGTTAATTGGCCAGCGTAAAGAAAAAAACATACCCCTGAGGCATGAGGGCGTGCAGCGTAGGTTTACTAGGTTAATTCCCGGAATGGCGGGACTGTCATATGTTGAAAGACTGGAGCGACTAGGCTTGTATACACTGGAATTTAGAAGGATGAGAGGAGATCTTATCGAAACGTACAAGATTATTAAGGGGTTGGACACGTTAGAGGCCGTTTAAGAATAAGGGGTAGGCCATTTAGAACTGAGATGAGGAAAAACTTTTTCAGTCAGAGAGTTGTGAATCTGTGGAATTCTCTACCTCAAAAGGCAGTGGAGGCCAATTCTCTGAATGCATTCAAGCGAGAGCTAGATAGAGCTCTTAAGGATAGCGGAGTCAGGGGGTATGGGGAGAAGGCAGGAACGGGGTACTGATTGAGAATGATCAGCCATGATCACATTGAATGGCGGTGCTGGCTCAAAGGGCCAAATGGCCTCCTCCTGCACCTATTGTCTATTGTCTAATGTGTAGGGAGTGGATGTCAAAGCCTTTGAGGACTTGGAGCGGGACTGAACATCCGTGTTGAAGCATCAACATTTCTCAGTTCGGGCTGATAATTTTCCTATTGAACATATTGTTCACTCAGAACAATCGGCTCCTGAGCGAGCTGAAAACCATAGTGTTGCAGCTGGCAGGGAGCATGAAGTGAATCAATATCATCAACAGTTACTATAAAGTACTTGCAGACATAACTGCATGTGAAACAACGGCTCTCTGCAAGTCTGAAGAAGGGTCTCAACCCGAAACATAACCTGTTCAGAGACGCTGCCTAACCCGTCAAATTACTCCAGCACTTTGTGTCGATCCTCTCAATGGATGAGTTGTGAGGGGGTAGGCTTCGGGGGGGTGGGGGTATCGGAATTGCCGCCTTAGTTTTGTTCAGCACACCTGAACTTAAAGAAAATTGTTGAAAAACAAAACAAAAAAAACTGCAGATGAAAGAGCCTCCCTTCCATTGGCTCCATCTACACATCACAATGCCTCGGCAAAACCAAGCACGATCAAGGACCAGTCTCATCCTGCTCACTCTCCCTCATCTACTTGTCCTGGACCAACCTTGATCAAAGCAATGGCCAAGAAAGCACACCAACGCCTCTACTTCATGAGAAGGCATAGGAGGTTCGGCATGTCCACAACTACCTTCAGCAACTTCCACAGATGCGCCACAGAGAACATTTCATTGGAACGCATCACAGAATGGTTTGGGAACGGCTCCATCCAAAACCATGAGGAATTACAGTGAATTGTGGACGCAGACCAGACCGTCACACAAACCAACCTCCCTTCCATTGACTCCATCTCCACTTCAGGGTGTGTTCAATGGGGAACTATACGTAAATCTAATAATGGCAGTAGGGTAATGAAAAATAATAAACCTAGAGTGTACGATAGTGCTAGTGTAGGGGGTGATCGCTGGTCGGTGTGGACTTGGTAGGCCAAAGGGCCTGTTTCCACACTGTACCTCTAAAGTATAAAAGTCTAAAGATTGCATTTTGTCAGGTATGCATTAAAAAAAAAACAGATTAAATAATGCGCTTAATTTCATGAGTGGAACTTGACTCCAGAAGCCGGTCATTAGGAGGTAAGTGCATTATTTAAATTCCGACAATAATAATAAAACTAAACCAAACAAAGCATGCCTCCTTATCTCTCAAACTCTCTGAACAATTTATACGTGAATAATTGCGTGCAATGCGATTTTTCTTCTGCAAGTTTGCCCTGTAATTGGGCGAGAGTCTGGAATAATTCTTTCGGCATGTTCACTTGTAACTTATTCGGTGAGCATGCAGCCAATTTACTTTGGACCTCTGCAAACCTTCAGGAAGAAAATGTTCAGAAATCTCTGCTGTTTTCATGTTTCACAGCAGTCAGCAGATTAGCTCATCTGGTTTCAGGGAATGCATCACCAACATGTTGTGAAGGCAATTATGGATGGTTAGAGGGGGCTGTGCACTATTTTGGAGTTTGTGATTACTGATGGTCTTGCTTCATCTTGCACAAGAGTTTGTTTACAACACCCGTCATGAGCTTGACTTGAGTTTTAGTTTAGTTTATTGTCATATGTACCGAAGTGCATTGAAAATCTTCAGTTGCGAGCGGACCAGTCAGTGGAAAGACAACGCATGCTAACAATTGAGCAATCTGCAGTGTACAGATACATGATAAAGGGAATAATGTGAATACCGTAAAATCCTGTAAAGTCCGATCGCAGAAAGTCCGAGAGTCTCCAATAATGTGGACAGTAGGTCTGGACTGCTCTCTGGTTGTTGGTAGGATGGTTCAATTGCCTGATAACAACTGGATAATGTCTTAGAGTCATACAGCTTCAGCCCTCTCGTTCATGCCAACCACGATGTGCAATCTAAGTTAGTCACATCCAAGTTAAGCCTAGATAGAGTGGATGTGACGAGGATGTTTCCCGTAATGGGAGTGTCTAGGACCAAAAGGCACAGCCTCAGAATAAAAGGAAGTACCTTAACAATGGAGGTGAAGGGGAATTTCTTTAGCCAGAGAGTGACGCATCTGTGGAATTCATTGCAAATAGATGGCTGAGGCCAGGTCATTGGGTATTTTTAAAGCAGAAATTGATAGGTTCTTGATTAGTAAGGGTCAAAGGTTATGGGAAGAAGGCAGGAGAATGGGGATGAGAGGGAAAAATAGATCAGCCATGGTTGAAAGGCGGAGTAGACACAATGGGCCAAATGGCCTCGTTCCACTCCTTTGTTTTATGGTCCAATTGTCCCGGGTTTGGCCCATATCCCTCTAAACCTTTCCTTTCCATGTAAATGTCCAAGTGTCTTTTAAATGCTCTTGTAGAACTAATCTCTCTTAGCTGTCGTATCACCTTCTGCATATCACTCCACCAAATCTCTTGCCTGCATGGGTGAACAGGAACCCAATTCTCTGTTCAGCAGTGCAGTTTTCAAGAAATTGGGAAAGGAATTTTGAAGTTTTAAGAAACATTAAGACAGGTACATGGATAGGAGAGGTAAAGAGGGTATATGGACCAAATGCGGGCAGGTGAGACTGGTTTCGATGGGACAGTGTGGGAAAATTGGGCCGAAGGACCTGTTTCCATGCAGTAGGACTCTACGACTGGGTATGGAAGAAAAAGTTCAACATAAAGGCAGTGTTTGGGAAGTGCGCATGTTTGCCAATTAGATGCCGGAAGGAAAAACAAAATGTTTGAGAAGCTGTCTGAGCCTTGCATGGAAGAAAACCCAGCAGGCAACAGCCCTGGAAAGAGAAATGATTCAGCATGAAGAACTGAGAAAATGAGAAAACAAGTTACATTAAATTACAGTGGGTGGCACAAAGGATGATAGGGAGAAAGGGACTATCTGTCTGAAACGGTGAGGCCAGAGTTCCTGAGATTTAGTTTAGTTTAGTAATACAGCGTAGAAACAGGTTATTCGGCCCACTGAGTCCGCACTGACTAACGATCACCCCATGCACTAGTTCTGTCCCATGCATCAGGTACAGTTTTACAGGCCAATTTACCTACAAACCTGCACATCTTTGGAGTATGGGAGGAAACCGGAGTACCAGAGTAAAACCCATGCATTCACAGGGAGATCGCACAAAATCCATACAAACAGCAACCGCATTCAGGATCGAACTCGGGTCTCCAGCGCACAAGGCAATAACTCTACCGCTGCGCCACTTTGTCGCCTATTATGAAGCCTTCATTTACAAAAGGCGAGACTCAAGATGCCGGTCTTACTCAAGTAACTCATTGGGTCAGGCAGCATTCCTGAGGAATATGGAAATGTAACATTTTGGGTCGGGACCTTTCTTCGGACAAAAGGTCTTTAGAGTCGGTAGTTTAATGAGGGAAATTACAGAGAGAGAAAGAAAACTCAGGGACAGGTAAATTATCTAGTTCAGTTCAGAGATACAGTGCAGAAACAAGCCCTTTGGGCCGCACTGATCAGTGATCCCCGCACATCAACACTATCCTACACACACTTGGGACAATTTTTACATTTACCAAGCCAATTTACCTACATACTCGTAGGTCTTTGGATGTGAAAGATCAGATCTGTTACTGCAACCTGAAATCAGAAGGAGGATGTGTAGAAAGGAACTGCAGAGCCAGGTTTAATGCAAGGATACACACACAAAGTGCTGGAATAACTCGTCAGGTCAGGCAGCATCTCTGGAGTAAAAGGATGGGGGACGTTTCAGGTCGAGACCCTTGAGTCTAAAGGAACAGCAGATGCTTGAATGTACCAAAGATAATAAGAAGGGTCCCAACCCGAAACATCAGCCATCATTTTTCTGCAGAGATGCTGCCTGACCCGCTGAGTTACTCCAGCACTTTGTGTCTATCTTCACCATATGGAGGAAGCTGGAAATGTTCAGCATATCAGGCAATGTCAATGAAGAGAGAGAAACTGAGTTACATGCTGATGGATGATATTACTAGCCAGTTCTAACAGAGAAAAATAAGTTATCTGAAACAGCTAAATTTGATCTCATGTCCCAGAGGCTGTAAAATGTCCAGATGCATATTGAGGTGTTGTTCTTCAAGCTTGTGTTTAAGCTTCAGGTAGCCACAGATAAGGTCACACAGTCAAACAGCATAGAAACAGGTACCTCGGCTCATCTTGCCCACATCGACCAAGATGCCCCATCTTAGTCTAGACTAAACTCCAGTCTATCGTCCAGTCTCGTCTAGTCTATTGTTGACACTTGTGCTAAGATTCAGCGCAAAGCTTTTTTGTTGCTTGCTATCCAATCAGCGAAAAGACCATACATGATTACAGTCAAGACTTCCACAGCGTACAGATATAGGATAAAGGGAATACCGTTTCGTGCAAAAAAAAGTCCAGTAAAGACCAAGATGCTGCTGTGGAAATAAAGATTTGAAAGAATGGAGCAATTGTAATGAATAATAGCAGATCCACCTCTGGGACTAGCACGCAGAGAGTCGCCTGTCCTCAGTGCTACTTAGGTACTTCTACACCACACCTCACGAGTCCCACCTGTCTCAAAACCATCCATGCGTCTGTCCAAATGTCTCTTAAACCTTATTCTAGTTTCTCCCTCTACTACCTCCTCTGGCAGCTCATTCCATACACCCACTCCCTCTGTGTGGGAAGGTTGGCCACTGTGGGCACGCAATGGACACTTATTGTGAACTTCAGGGTCACTCCTGGAAACTCATACATTAATGTTCTAAAACTGGCCAACCAATTTGCAATTTTGTTTCTCCAGTGTAGGGAAGACCAGATTTAAAACATTGACTGCAATACAGTCAAAGAGTCCTACAGCGTGGAAACAGGTCCTGCGGCCCAACGTGCCCCATCTCCTCTTGTCCCACCTACCTGCATTTGGCCAATATCCCTCTAAACCTATCCTATCCAGGTACCTGTCCAAATGTTTCTTAAACGCTCCGATAGCACCTGCCTCAACTACCTCCTCTGGCAGCTCGTTCCACACACACACCACCCTTTGTATAAGAAAGTTGCCCCTCAGGTTCCTATTACATCTTTCCCCTCTTACCTTAAACCCATGTCCTCTGGTTCTCAATTGTAATATATAGACTGCAATATATAGGAACAAGTGCAAGTGAATCATTGCTTCACCCGAGTTTCTAGCTGCTGAGGCTTTGGAAAATGCTTGGAGAGGGAGAGTAGTCGTGGTAGTTATAAGAGTTAATCATGGAGCCATGAAGGGGTTTCGGTTTATTATTGTCACATGTAATGAGGTACAGTGAGAAGCTTTTGATTGTTTGCTAGCCAGATATTATACATAAATACCATCAAGCCAAACACGAGTACAAAAGATTGAGCATGGACAAAGACATTAGAGTGCAGCGTATTGATTCTCAGCATTGTAGCGTAACAATTCCAGAGAAAAAGCCCAATATCCGCGAAGTCAAGAATCAAAAGTGTTTGATTGTCAAATGTCCTGAAAAATGGAACAATGAAATACTTACTTGCAGCAGCACAACAGGTTTGTCGACATACAAGATTAGTACGGGTGTCAGGGGTTATAGGGAGAAAGTGGGAAAATGGGGTTGAGAGGGCAAGATAGATCAGCCATGATTGAATGGTGGAGAGGACTTGATGGTTCGAATAGCCTGGTTCGATGCTGCCTGGCCCGCTGAGTTACTCCAGCGCTTTGTGCCTATCTTCGGAATTGAAGCAAACCCAATGGGTCTCATTTTCCATGGTAGCTCTTCCAATCTCCAGAGGTTCCCATGGAACTCCCAGAGGAAGAAGTTCAAGGCCATTGCGTGAATGGCACCAGAAAACAAAATGGTCAATACCTCAAAGATGTCCTTCTTACATTCTGGTTCACTTTGCTGTGGCAATCAATGGGCAGTTATCACTAGTGAGCACTGACAAATCGGTACATACAGTGCGGGCCTGCTGAGAATAGCTTGCTGGGCTATGATCACAATTTCAGACTTGCAGGCTAATACCACATACGGTTCACCTTTGTCACTGCATTCATGTCTGTAATTCATTTTGACAACATTTCCAAATTACTTTATTTGTAAAGTGCACTTAGAACAAGTAGTGACAGGGAAAATAGCAATCTTTGAAGCTTTTCTTTCATGATCAATAATAAATATCACTGGAGGTTAAACACGGCAGCAAAGATCAATGCTACTCTGACAAACTTAAATGGATATTAAAGCAAGTTTAGTGACTGATCTCTGTCAGGGACCTCACTAATTCATACCCTTGTATTCATCAATTATGACAATTAACTTTTAACATTCAGCATAGATAAAGAGAAACAATGTTTATGCAATGACTTACATCAAACAGATTCATAGAGTCATACAGCATGGAAACAGGCCCTTTGGCCCAACTTGCCCACACAGACCAATATGACCCATCCACACTCGTCCCACCTGCCTGTGTTTGGCCCATATCCCTCCAAACCTGTCCTATCTATGTACCTGTCTAATTGTTTCTCAAACGTTAGAATAGTCCCTGCCTCAACCACCTCCTCTGACAGCTTGTTCCATACACCAGCCACCCTTTGTGTGAAAATGTTACCCTTCAGATTCCTATTAAATCTTTCACCCTTTACCTTAAACCTATGTCCTCTGGTTCACGTTTCCCCTGGCCTGGGCAAGAGACTCTGTGCGTTATTTATTCCTCTTGGTGCACACAGAATGTGTTGGAGCACACCTAGGCGAGCTTGCATCAGTCGCCACCGCTTCACAATGATCATTGACTCAAGACAAAATTCAAACCCAGTGGCCTTCCCGAGCAAGGTATCTGACCTGGGACTAGCGTGGAACAGGCAACACTCATCAGAACTCATCAGAGCGTGAACTTTGAAAATGGCACCAAATCAAGCATGCAGGCTCAGTAGATTATTTCTGTACACTTGCTAATTGGGGATCGGGGATACGGCAATACTCTACAGGACTGTTTGTATGAAAAATAATTTCACTATGTTTGCATAATAAAATCACCAAGGAACCCTTGATGGGCTGCCATTTGCTGCCCAGTTCTCAATTGCTCATGGTATCCTCCCAGATTCTCCTCTGCTCTCATTGGAACTCTGGACATTGTTCCCCCTCTTCCTCTTATTCCCATATTTATAAAAGAGGTAAAAAAAATAAAGGGGAGTGGATAAAATGAGTCATGAATGTTTAATTTAGTTTCGTTTATTTTCACGTGTATCGAGGTGCAGTGAAAATATTTTGTTGCGTGCTGACCAGCCAGCGGAAAGACAATACAGGATTCCAATCGGGTCATCCACTGTGTGCAGATACATGATTACGGGGAATATCTTAGTGCAAGTTAAAGTCCAGTGAACAATGGAGCAAGGGGTTATAAAGAAAACATATATGAGATTGCGAAGGAGAACAATCTAAACATCGCAACCTTTCCTACACCAGAATATGGGCGGCACGGTGGTGCAGCGGTAGAGGTGCTGCCTCACAGCGCCAGAGTCCCAGGTTTGATCCTGACGACGGGCGCTGTCTATATGGAGTTTGCATGTTCTCCTTCTGACCATGTTGGCTTTCCCGGGTGCTCCGGTTTCCTCACACATTCCAAAGACGTGCAGGTTTTTGATTAATAGGCTGCGGTAAAATTGTAAATTGCCCCTAGAGCGTAGAACTAGTGCTGGGGTGATCATTGGTGGGCACAGACTTTGTGGGCCAAAGGGCATGTTTCCACACTGTATCTCCTAACTAAACTCAATTCTGGGAACATTTACTCTTTAGATTTAGTTTAGAGATACAGCGCAGAAACAGGCCCTTCGGCCCACCGGGTCCGCGCCGCCCAGCGATCCCCGCACATGAACACTATCCTACACCCACTAGGGACAATTTTTACATTTGCCCAGCCAATTAACCTACATACCTGTACGTCTTTGGAGTGTGGGAGGAAACTGAAGATCTCGGAGAAAACCCACGCAGGTCACGGGGAAAACGTACAAACTCCGAACAGACGGCGCCCGTAGTCAGGATTGAACCCGAGTCTCCAGTGCTGCATTCGCTGTAAGGCAGCAACTCTACCGCTACGCCACCGTGCCGCTCTTATAGATAAAGGTATTTGATGTGAGTGATCTTTTGTTTAACCTGAAAACGTTGTCCAGTTCGAGGGTCTGCTAGCAATGACGGCTACTTTCTGTCACACTATGAACTGCAAATTAATTTAATCTTTTGGACATTACTGATCAAGAACCGACATGGACATTCTCGTGTTTAAAATCTGGCCAATATTAAAGTTGAAAAGTTGATAGGTCATAGGTCTAATTCTGCTCCAACGACCTATCAACTTTTCAACATTTACTCTTATAGATTATGGTATTTTATGTGAGTTGAAATATCTTTCCCTCTCTACCCCAATTCGCCTGCCTTCTCCCCATAACTTTTGACACCCTTACTAATCCAGATTCCATCAATTTCCGCTTTAAAAGTATCCAATGGCTTGGCCTCCACAGCTGTCTGTGGCAATACATTCCAAGATTCACCAGCCTCTGAGTAAAGAAATTCCTCCTCATCTCCTTTATAAAGGTACATCCTTTTATTCTTCTGCTGTGACCTCTGGTCCTAGTGGAAACATCCTCTCCTCATCCACTCTATCCAGGCCTTTCACTATTCAGTAAGTATCAATGAGGTCCCCCCTCACCTAAACTCCAGCAGGTACAAGCCCAGTACCGTCAAACACTCATTAGAGATAAGTCTACCAAAGTTCAAATGGATTTCGAAGCAATTGAGCGATTCATAAAATGAACAAGATGAATGACCCACATTGAAGTAACCTGGCATTGTGAGAAATAAGATGTCTCCAGGTGGCTGTGATCAACATAGGAGACACCTGAACAATGTTTGCAATAACATTCTAAGAAATGTGATTACAGAAGGGTTAATTTTACAGTTCCTTGGAGCAATTGCACTGTCTCCTCATTTAATTATGATTTATTTTTGAAGATATTAAAAAGGACACAATTCATTTGCACATTGTTAAGGTGCAGGCAGCTTATTATGCCCTCCACACACAAGCTCTCACTGTTCATCTGTAAATTCAGAGTAAGTGAAAACCAGGACAGCTTAACCAGTTAACATCACAAAACAATGCATCTCCCCTCACTTACATTCCAACAATGAAAGAGACTTCATGGTTATTCAATAGGTGTAGGAAAATAACTGCAGATGCTGGTACAAATCGAAGGTGTCACAAAATGCTGGAGTAACTCAGCGGGTCAGGCAGCATCTCAGGAAAGAAGGAATGGGTGACGTTTCGGGCCTGAAGAAGGGTCTCGGCCCGAAATGTCACCCATTCCTTCTCACCTGAGATGCTGCCTGACCCGCTGAGTTACTCCAGCATTTTGTGATACCTTCGTGGTTATTCAATGATTCAGTGATACTTTATATCTAGGCACCTTATAGACAATAGGTGCAGGAGGAGGCCATTTGGCCCTTCGAGCCAGCACCGCCATTCAATGTGATCATGGCTGATCATTCTCAATCAGTACCCCGTTCCTGCCTTCTCCCCATACCCCCTCACTCCGCTATCCTGAAGAGCTCTATCTAGCTCTCTCTTGAATGCATTCAGAGAATTGGCCTCCACTGCCTTCTGAGGCAGGGAATTCCACAGATTCACAACTCTCTGACTGAAAAAGTTTTTCCTCATCTCAGTTCTAAATGGCCTACCCCTTATTCTTAAACTGTGGCCCCTTGTTCTGGACTCCCCCAACATTGGGAACATGTTTCCTGCCTCTAACGTGTCCAACCCCTTAATAATCTTATACGTTTCGATAAGATCTCCATAATCTTATACGTTTCGATAAGACCTTGAAACACTTTATGTTGCAAACAACCCCGTGAGATCGCGCACTAGAAGAAATCTCATGGTCATTCAAGACATCCAAAGTCAATGGTCCAACTAACGCTGTGGCAGTTAGCTAACAGTCATGGAGTCATGCAGCATAGAAACAAGGCCTCGGCCCATTGTTTCTGTGCTGAACTCGTATGACTCCAGTCACCAGCACTTGGTCTGTTGGTTTCTACAGCCTGATGATTCAAGCACTTGTCTAGATAATTTCTCAATGCTGCCTCCACCAACTCCCTCTAGGTTCCAAGCACCCTCTTATTCTTTCCCTTAGATCCTTTCTTAAGAATCAAGAACATTAGTGGATTAAAAAATATATATATGAACTCTGAGGGGGGGGGGGGGATCTCATTGAAACTTACCGAATAGTGAAAGGCCTGGATAGAGTGGATGTGGGGAGGATGTTTCCACTGGTGGGAGAGCCTAGGATCACAGGGCATAGCCTCAGAGTAAAAGGGTGCACCTTTAGAAAGGAGATGAGGAGGAATTTCTTTAGTCAGAGGGTGATGAATCCGTGGAATCCATTGCCACAGACGGTGACGGAGGCCAAGTCAATGGATTTTTAAAAATACGGGCTCTTAATTAGTACGGGTGTCAAAGGTTACAGGAAGAAAGCAGGAGAATGGGGGTAAAAGAGAAAGGTAGAATAGATATCATGATAGAATGGTGGAGTCCGGTCAATGGGTCAAATGACAATTTTGCTCCTATGACTTATGAACTTACCCTCAATTTCGTTTTGTTTCATTGAATTTAGAGATACAGCGCAGAAATGGGCCCTGCAGCCCACCGACCAAGGATCCCATATACACGACCATTATCCTGCACACCAGGGACAACTTACAATTTTTACCAAAGCCCAATTAACCGACAAACCTGCACGTCTTCGGAATGTCGGAGGACACTGGAGCACCCGGGGAAAGCCCGTGTGGTCACGGGGAGAACGTACAAACTCTGTGCAGACAGCACCCGTAGTCAGGATTGAACTCGGGTCTCTGGCGCAGAAACTCTACTGCTGCACCACTGTGCTGCCCATGGAGCGATTGGGCTTGTATACACTGGAATTTGGAAGGATGAGGGGGGGATCTTATTGAAACATATAAGATAATTAGGGGATTGGACACATTAGAGGCAGGAAACATGTTCCCAATGTTGGGGGAGTCCAGAACAAGGGGCCACAGTTTAAGAATAAGGGATAGGCCATTTAGAACGGAGATGAGGAAGAACTTTTTCAGTCAGAGAGTGGTGCAGGTGTGGAATTCTCTGCCTCAGAAGGCAGTGGAGGCCAGTTCGTTGGATGCTTTCAAGAGAGAGCTGGATAGAGCTCTTAAGGATAGCGGAGTGAGGGGGTATGGGGAGAAGGCAGGAACGGGGTACTGATTGAGAGTGATCAGCCATGATCGCATTGAATGGCGGTGCTGGCTCGAAGGGCTGAATAGCCTACTCCTGCACCTATTGTCTATTGTCTATTGTCATTTGTTTCCCTTTGGGTACATGCCTATCCGAATGTGCTATGATGAAATCCATTTGTGAAGTGTGGAAAATACTCTATTTCTGGATATATGGCTCTCTTTAAGCTGCGAACTGCACCCCGAGTGGGAGTAAAAAAAGTTGACGGGACTCCTGTGCTGTGTATGGACATCCCAGTGCTTATTGGTCTGAAGTGGGAGAAAGAAAAATCAATGGGTAGAATCAATGGAAATAAAACATGGAAATAAAACAAAAGATAACACAGACACTCCCCGACTTACGTACGTTTAGTTTATACAGCGTGTAAACAGGCCATTCAGCCCACCATGTCCGTGCCGGCCAACTACACTAGTTCTATCCTACACACTAGGGACGATTTACAGAAGCTAATTAACCTACAAACCTGCACGTCTTTGGAGTGTGGGAGGAAACTGGAGCACCTGGAGAAAACCCACGCGGTCACGGGGAGAACGTACAAACTCTGTACAGACAGCACCCGTATTCAGGATCAAACCATTGTCAATGTAAATTGGAAATTGTAATTGTAAGGCAGCAACCTTTAATGCCGCTCATATCATTCACGATTCACAGAGGCAGTTGAACTTGCAGATAAAAGAGATTGTTGGATGATAGAAATCCAGAATAAAGAGCAACTCCAGAAAAACTCAGCAGGTCAACTAGCATTGGTGGAGGCAAAATATATAGGTTGACTAGACGAAGAGGACCCGTTGGGCCCAAACCTCTACTGCATTGGTGCAGCACCCTCTCCTCCACCACTCCACCACTCCCCCCTCCCCCTTCTCCCCCCCCCACACCCCCAATCCCCCCCCCTTCCCCCCACCCCCCTCCCTCCCCGATCCCCTCCCTCCTCACCTCCCCTCTCCCCTCCCCCCATCACCTCGCCCCCCCATCTCCCCTCCACCTACCTCCCCTCCCACCCCCCTCACCCTCCCCCCCTAATGGAGGTTGCGTAGCAACCCACATCTCGGCCCGGGCGGCCGCCATTGATGGAGCAGGGGTGGGGTGGGCGTGAGGGTGGGGAGGGGGAGGAAGAATCCTGTCCCGTCCCGGTGCAGGGGTGTTCAGTGCAGTGGGTAGACGGCGGTGGCCCTCCAACTGTTACTGCACGGATGCCGCTAGACTCTGGGCGGCGTGGGGAAGGCGCTGAGCCGTCAGGGGAGAGGAGGGGGTACGGAGAAAGCGAGGGCAGGCCCAGGCCTCGGCCTCCACCTGCACCAACGCCTGGCCTCATCGCCGCTGCTGCTGCCGCCTTTCCCCTCTGCCCACCTCAGGCTTGCAGTTACCCGGTCATGTCCAGGCCCAGGCTCCGGCTGCTTCCCCCAGCACCAGGCCTGGCTCTCCCGCCCCCAAAAAACAGGCGGCCGAGCCCTGGTCAACGGGCCAGAACTGCGCAG
The DNA here is from genome assembly GCF_053455715.1 of Rhinoraja longicauda. NCBI lineage: Eukaryota > Metazoa > Chordata > Chondrichthyes > Rajiformes > Arhynchobatidae > Rhinoraja > Rhinoraja longicauda. The sequence continues at coordinate 11,951,487 of NC_135957.1, read as the reverse complement.
GCGCGGACGAGTTTGTTCTGCGCGCGCACGCACGGATGCAGCGGCCATCTTACATAAGTACCAGATCAACAGAACCCCACTGCGCATGCATTTCCCATTTTAAACTTTAAAATGGGAATAACTTAAAAAATATAACACCGATTTCAATTAAACTTCTTCCATAGGACCACGAGACGACGGTAAGTAAGGTGGGCCTAACATTGTCGTGCTATTGTGCACCGTTTTGGCTGTAGATCAGGAACAAGCGAACAAACAACAGTTTTAGTATATAGATGTTTCAATTCATCAGTCCTACTGCTTGACTCAGTGATTTCTTCCTGTATTCTGCTTTGACTTCACAGGTTACATGCATTCACATTTGGTTGAATTTTTGTTGGTTTATTATCCATTCAGATACATGGAATAGAAGGTGGCACAGTTGCACAGTGGTAGAGTTGCTGCCTTACAGCGTCAGAGACCTAGGTTTGATTCTGACTATGGGGTACTGCCCTTACAGAGTTTGTCTATTCCACCTGTGTCCACTTGGGCTTTGCTGATCCATAGGGCTTGTAGGATAATTGTCCTCTGTAAATTGTCCCCAGTGTGCAGGACAGAACCAGTGTATGGATGATCGCTGGTCAGTGTGAACTTGGTGGGCCGAAGGGCCTGTCTCCATGCTGTATCTCGAAACTAAACTAAATATGTTAGTGGTACAGAGAAGCAAAGCTCAGCAGCAGTTTCTAATATTTAGCAACAAAACACTTTTCTCTCGCTTCTACCAAATTATTATAATCATCTGTGGCAAAACCAAAATCCATTTCACAGCTGAGGACAAATGAAGTGAATGCAATATTTTAAATTGATTTATTCGGCTCATAAGAAACAACCACTTCGGGAATATTCTGTTCTTCCCCTGTTTACTTGGCCAATTACTTCTGCCACATCTTTAACAAGCTTTTTCATAATTACAGAGGGGAGATGGTAGGGAAAATAAATTTTGATTTGAAGAGAAGGGTTGCCTTGCATTAAAATAACAAAAAATGCACTTTTATGTGCAATTATGCAGTAAAGGTGGCAGGTTTTGCTTCAATGTGTGTGAAGAAAAATCATATGCACGTTGAAGACGAAAACATGGCTCTGAGCCAGATGTCAGGGTAAACTACTAAAGTTTTGAGGATAGCAATGGGTTTCAAACAAATGTGCAAAAGGGAAAATGAAGGCAGAGTGGCAATTCCAAACATGAAACCTGAGCAAATGAATGAGGTGCTGACAATCAAAATAGTGGATGCAAAACAGGTATGTAGGTTAATTGGCTGGGTAAATGTAAAAAATTGTCCCTAGTGGGTGTAGGATAGTGTTAATGTACGGGGATCGCTGGGCGGCACGGACTTGGAGGTCCGAAAAGGCCTGTTTCCGGCTGTATATATATGATGATATGATATGATAAAACAGGATGGAAACAAAGTGCAGGGCAGCAGGGTGGCACAACGGTAGAGCTGCTGCCTAACCTGGGTTCATCCTGGCTATGGGTGCTGCCTGTACGTAACATAGAAAATAGGTGCAGGAGTAGGCCATTCAGCCCTTCGAGCCTGCACCGCCATTCAATGTGATCATGGCTGAGGGAGTTTGCTCGTTCTCCCTGTGACTGCAAGGGTTTTCAATGGGTGCTCCGTGTCCTCCCACACTGCAAAGATGTGCAGGCTTGTAGGTTAATTGGCTTTTTGCAAATTGTAAATCAACCCGAGTGTGTACCATAGTGTGAATACACAGGGTGATCGCTGGTTGACGTGGACATTTTCCCCCTGTTTCCACGCTGTATCTCTAAAGTCTAGAGTGTACCTTCAGCGCCCAAATCTTGCACATTTAAAGCATTCAACACAAGAGAAACATTACTACTCGAATGGACTGTACAAAGTCAATCTGAATACAAAGCTGGAAATGCCCTGTGGAATAACCAAGTAGTTTTGCATAAATGAATGCGAACAAAAGACTCAGCTGGGTTACAAATAGATCCAGAATTTATTTTCTCTCAACCAACAAGGAATTAACCTTCAACAAAGACCTTGTCAGAATTACAGACCCATAACAAATAAATCGTGTTTGTTCCTGTCAGTTGTCAGTACTTGGAGTGACACCAGCACCTCCAAGCTGCTGTTCAAACACCAACATCTTGCTGATGAATCTCACTTCCCTTCGAGCTCCAGGACACCCACCTGGATGGTCCTCATTAAACGGAGATGAGGAAAAACTTTTTCAGTCAGAGTGTTGTGAATCTGTGGAATTCTCTGCCTCAGAAGGCAGTGGAGGCCAATTCTCTGAATGCATTCAAGAGAGAGCTAGATAGAGCTCTTAAGGATAGCGGAGTCAGGGGGTATGGGGAGAAAGCAGGAACGGGGTACTGATTGAGAATGATCAGCCATGATCACATTGAATGGCGGTACTGGCTCGAAGGGCCGAATGGCCTCCTCCTGCACCTATTGTCTATTGTCTATTGTAAAGAAAAAAAGCAGGAATACGGATCTCATAGTTCACGAGCCACTGGCTTTGGCAACCAATGGATGTTGGTTTAAGGTGTGGGGAGGGCGGGGGGGGGATGTTATAAGAACCTGAGAGGCAACCTTTTTTACACAAAGGGTGGTGGGTGTATCGAATGAGCTGCCAGAGGAGGTTTTTGAGGCAGGTATTATCACAATGTTTAAGAAAAATTTGGATAGGTTCATGGATAAGACAGGTTTAGAGGATTTGGGGCAAATGCAGGCAGGTAGGATGAGTGCAGATGGGTCGTGTTCGTCGGTGTGGGCAAGTTGGGCCAATGGGCCTGTTTCTACGATGTGTGACCCGATGACTAAATGTTTGGCAGCTTGAGCAATGATCATCTTCAATCTGACCACTCCTTCAAGGAGGATTGTGTGTCAGTGTGCAGCAAAATCAGGAAGGGAAGGGGAGGTGGAAGCAGGTGTGGAGAAGAGAAGGGGAGGAGAAGATGGAAACTTATGGGGGGGGGGGGGAGGGGAAGGTGGAGACAGGTGGGGAAAAGGGAGGGCAGAAGAAGGCAGAGGAGAGTGCAAAGCTGGGGGGGGGGGGGGTGGAGAAGTGGGCAAAGTTGGATATAGGTTGGGGAGAGGGAAGAAAGTGAAGATAGGTGGGCAGAAAGGAGGGTGATAGCAGACTTTAGTTTAGTTTAGCAATACATCGTGGAAACAGGACCTTCACCCAATCGTGTCCACACTGACCAGTGATCGCCCATTCACTCGTTCAATCTTACACACTCGTGACAATTTACAGAAGCCAATTAACCTACACAACTCGCACGTCTTTGGAGTGTGGGAGGAAACCAGAGCACCTGGAGCAAACCCACGCAGTCACAGGAAAATGTGCAGACTCCATTTGACAATACCCATGGTCAGGGATTGAGCCCGGATCTCAGGCGCTGTGAGGCAGTAACCCTACAGGTGTGCCAACATGCTGCTTGTGCCAGAGAGAGTGGCATGCTTTGTTTTGTATGATTACATCTAGATCAATTGTTCGGATTCCACAGTGTGTTCGTTTTGCAGTGAAATGACAATCCTTAATGATATGTTTTGTATCCTCGCCAGACGATTTGTTTCTCTGCCTTCAGGGTAACATTAAGAATAAACCTGTAATTGGTACAAAACAGGAAAATCCAAACTGCTGAGAATCACGGTGGACAGATGTTGCCCGAATCGATTCCAAAACAAAGACCATGAACCCTTCTAACATGCCCCTCTGCAGCAGAATGGACCAGCAAGAGGTTACTCAAAAGGGCACAAAGTGCTAGAGTAACTCAGCAGGTCACGCAGCATCAATGGAGGAAAGGAAATGGATGGGTGACGTTTTGGGTTGGGACCCTTCTTCAGGCTGATTGAGGTTGGGGGGGGGGGGGGGTGTGGGGGGAGAGAAAAACACTGGAAAAGGGAGGGGCAGGACAAATGTAATAGGTTGACACAGGCGAGGGGGGTGCTTGAGGTAGAACCTTGGAACAGAGGGGAGACCAGGAAGGAAGGCATGAGGCAGGTTTGTATAGTTGTGGATTGTAAAGCCAGGGGAGAGAAGTAGGGGGTGGGTTGTGGGGAGAAATAGGTGGGAGTCCAGGTGGGGCAGATGGGAGGAAAGAGGTGGGGGGGGTGGGTGGGAGAGGGGGTGGTGTGAGGGGGGGGGGGGGGGGTAGTGAGAGATGACCTCAAATTGGAGAATTCAATTGTAAGGTACCAAAGTGGAATATGAGGCGCAACAGGTTACTCTTTAATATGGAGTTGCTGTTCTTCTAATTTGCACTTTTTTTTACGCTGCAACTAAATTGCAGGTAGTGAGTGTATCCTCAACGTGTATTGAAATGAACTATAATCCTGTTTTTTCTCAAGCTGCCGAGAACCTTCTGGGGAAAATGTTCGTGAACCACCGTAGGTCTTTTGAGACTTACATAGACTTACATATCTCTTTAGAGATACATAGCTGAAACAGGCCCTTCGGCCCACCTAGTCCACGCCGACCAACGATCACCCCGTGCACCAATTCAATCCTACACGCGATCAACAATTTACAGACGCCAATTAACCTGCAAACTCCCTTTTCTTTTTGGATTAAGTCCATCCACATATTCCTTGAACTGAGAAGGGAATTAAGAGTCAACTGGTTTACTGGGTCTGAAGACACTGACACACACACACACATAGAAAAATAGGTGCAGGAGGAGGCCATTTGGCCCTTCGAGCCAGCACCGCCATTCAATGTGATCATGGCTGATCATTCACAATCAGTACCTTGTTCCTGCCTTCTCCCCATGTCCCTTGATTACACACAGGCTCACTGGAATAAAGATGGCCGATTCCCTTTCCTGGAAGCCATTGGTGGATTTGATTTTTTTATTTAAAGTTTCGCACTTTTATTTAAAGTTTAAAAAAGCTTGTTATTTAAAGTTTTATTTAAAGTTGAAACTTTCTATTTTAGAGCTTCACAGTGATGATTGTTAAAATAATGTTTTTGTTTTTTTAAGTTAACATTTGGTGGACAGTTTTTTTAATACATATAATTTCAGATTTGGCTAAGTACATTAATTTAAATCTCTCATCTGTTTAGAGACACACGTGCAAACCAGCCTTTTGGCCCATCGAGTCTGTGCCGAGCAGCAATCCACATACAGTAGTTCCATCCTACGCACGATGGACAATTTGTTTTTTTAACATAAGCCAATTAACCTATAAACCTGCACATAATTGGAATGTGGGAGGAAACCGGAGCACCCAGAGAGAACCCACAGGGCGACAGAGAGAACGTACAAACTCCGTACAGACAGTACCTGTAGTCGGGATCGAACCCGAGTCTCTGGTGCTACAAGGCAGCAAATCTACCACTGCGCCATTGTGCTGCCTTCAAAAAGTAATGATTGTTAAAATAAAGCTTTCTTTTCAATTAACATATAGGTGGATAGTTTTATATCTATTTCAATAAATAGATATATAGAGAGAGATATTTAGTTAAATACATAAATTTAAATCCACATCTGTTGTTGGATGGATCTTTGTTAATCTCGATTTCTTGATTCCCTACATAGAGCTCAAGACTCTGGGTGAATGTGCATTTACTCAATCTATTCCTCTCATGATTTTATACACTTATATGAGATCACATCCTCTCATCCTCTTGTGCTGCAAGGAATCAATTCCTATCTTGCTCAACCTCTAACGAAAGCCAAGGCCCTCGAGTCCTGACAACATCCTTACAAATCTTCTCTGAACACTTTCCAGCTTAGCAACATCTTTCCGAAAACAGAGTGACCAAACTGAACACCTCACCAATGCCTGATGTGGCCTCACCAATGTCTGTAATACTGTACACTCCATAAGGTTAATGGTGAAAATGAACATATCATCGTACTGTATTATATACTGCAATTAGTTATTCGAAAGTCTATCTATATGGGAAGTAGGAGATAACATTTATCTTCCACTGGGGAAAGTAACGTCTGGCAATTCCACAAAATAAAAATATTCAAGGATAGATTCATCATTGTGTTGTGCACCTGATTGAATTTAGATACTCAACTTTGACCGATGTCTAAAATATTCTTGGCACTCATTATTCACTACTTCATTTGCCGTGGCCGAATTTCTTCCTTAATTTATTTCACAGTCATTCAGTGAACATCCACTGCTGCAGGCTACAGTTTAATCAAAATACTGCCTCATGCTGAGACACTGACCAGTGATACGTGTCATCTCTGTGGTTGAAACTTTCAATCAAATAACGCATTTTCTTTGCACGTGCGGCAGTGTACAATAAAATGCTGATTTGCTCGCTTGTGAGTGCATGATGGCAAGGGAAGTGGGTGTGAAACAGTAATGTAAACCATGGAGGAAGGTACAGGAGCCTGAAAACTGTCACGTCCAGATTCAGGAGCAGCTTCATCCCAACAGCCACCAGGCTATTAAACACTGCAACATCCAAATAAACTCTGAACTACATGGACTCGGGGCATTGGTTTCGGCTTTCTGCACTAATATTGTTTGTTTTTATGTGTGTGTGTGTGTGTGTGTGTGTGTGTGTGTGTGTGTGGTGTGTGTGGTGCGCGTGAGAGCGAGAGTGAGAGTGTGCGTGAGAGCGTGAGTGTGCGCGAGAGTGACAGAGCGAGAGTGTGCGCGAGAGGGAGAGGGGGAGAGTGTGCGCGAGAGGGAGAGGGGGAGAGTGTGCGCGAGAGGGAGAGGGGGAGAGTGTGCGCGAGAGGGAGAGGGGGAGAGTGTGCGCGAGAGGGAGAGGGGGAGAGTGTGCGCGAGAGGGAGAGGGGGAGAGTGTGCGCGAGAGGAGAGGGGGAGAGTGTGCGCGAGAGGGGAGAGGGGGGAGAGTGGTGCGCGAGAGGGAGAGTGTGCGCGAGAGGGAGAGGGGGAGAGTGTGCGCGAGAGGGAGAGTGTGCGCGAGAGGGAGAGTGTGCGCGAGTGGGAGAGGGGGAGAGTGGGAGAGGGGGAGAGTGGGAGAGGGGGAGAGGGGGAGAGCGGGGGAGGGGGGAGAGCGGGGAGGGGGAGAGGGAGAGGGAGGGGGAGAGGGGGAGAGGGGGAGGGGGGGAGGGGGGGGAGGGGAGGGGGAGGGGGAGGGGGGAGGGGGAGAGGGAGAGGGGAGGGGGAGGGGGAGGGGGAGGGGGGAGGGGGAGGGGGGAGGGGGAGGGGGAGGGGGAGAGAGAGAGAGAGAGAGAGAGGAGAGAGAGAGAGAGAGAGAGGAGAGAGAGAGAGAGAGAGAGAGAGAGAGAGAGAGAGAGAGGAGAGAGAGAGAGAGAGAGAGAGAGAGAGAGAGAGAGAGAGAGAGAGGAGAGAGAGAGAGAGAGAGAGAGAGAGAGAGAGAGAGAGAGAGAGAGAGAGCGCACACGCACACATATATATATATCCATGTATATATGAATATATATATATATATATTTAATTGTTCATAAATATGCCATAAATATATAGAATGTCATTGTTCTATCTGGGACATATGACCAAAAAAAACTCTTGACTCACTCTTGTCTGATGGCACGATTTTTTTTAGATTTAGATTTTAGATTTAGAGATACAGCGCGGAAACAGGCCCTTCGGCCCACCGAGTCTTGTATACAGAAATGCAATAAAGATCACAAGTTCAAAAAAAAGGATAGATGAAGAAACAAGAAACTGCAGATACTGGTTACACAATAGGATACCAAATACTGGAGTAACTTGCAGATCAAGCAGCATCTCTGGAGAACATGGGTAGATGTTTCAGGTCGAGACCCTTCATCGGGAAGTAGTTTCACTCGAACATGAATACTTGGATATATTTTAAACAATACATCAATTGAATCAGTTTGAGTGCAACCCTTATTATAACAGAAGTGAGATATTGAATATTTCTTTTCAGGGAAAGCATTTTATCGGTATGCATCATTGTGTGGTTTGGGAACAGCTCCATCCAAGACCACAAGAAATTGCAGAGATGAGTGGGACACAGCCCAGATCATCACACAAACCAACCTCCCTTCCATTGACTTAATCTGCACTTCACGCTATCTCAGCAAGGCCACCAGCATAATCAAGGACGAGTCTCACTCCCTCTTTTCCCCTCTCTCATCAGGCGAAGTACAGAAGTGTGAAAATGTACATCTCCAGATTCAGGGTTCCTTTCCATTATTATCAGACAACTGGACCATCCGACCAACAACTATAGAGTAGTCCTGGCCTGACCTCCCATCCGCCTCATCAGAGACCTTTAAACTACTTTTAATTTGGATTTTAACTTGCACTGGACGCTAATCCCTTTAATTTGTATCTGTACACAATGGATGGCTTGATTGTAATCACGTATAGTCTTTTCTCTGACTGGATAGCATGCACCAAAAAGCTTTTACTGCACCTTGGTACGCACATGACAATAATAAATAAACTAAACTAAACTTGAAGGTTCCTATCCCTTCATTTGAGTGTTCACTTCCTCAGCTTCAACATAGAACAGTACAGTACATGAACTGGCCCTTCAGGCCACAATGTCTGTGCCTAACATGACGTCAAGCTAACTAATCTCAGCCTGCACCTCATCCATAGCCATCAATTCCCTGCATATCCATGTGCCTATCTAAAGCCTCAACAGCACAGTTGTATCCACCTCCATCATCGCCCCTGGCAGCGCATTCCAGGCACCCACCACCTTCTGTGTAAAGAAAACTTGACCTGCACATCTTCTTTTGCCCCTTCCACCTTCAAGTCATGCCTCCTCGTCTTTCTCCTTTCCACCATGGGAAGAAGTTTCGGACTGTCTATCTCACCTTTACCTCTATTATTTTTAATTCTTCTATTAGGTCTCCCTCCTCAACCTCTGACACTCCAGAGAAAACAATCCAAATTGTCCAACCTCCCCTTGTTTAAAACCCTCTAATCCAGGCACCACGAGGGTCCCGACACGAAACGTCACCCATCCTTTTTCTCCAGAGATGCCGGCTGACCCGCTGAGTTACTCCGGTGCTTTGTGTCCACCGTTCCGGGGAAACCTCTTCCGACAATAGACAATAGGTGCAGGAGGAGGCCATTCAGCCCTTCGAGCCAGCACCACCATTCAATGTGATCATTGCTGATCTTTCTCAATCAGTACCCCGTTCCTGCCTTCTCCCCATACCCCCTGACTCTGCCATCCTTAAGAGCTCTATCTAGTTCTCTCTTGAATGCATTCAGAGACTTGGCCTCCACTGCCTTCTGAGGCAGAGAATTCCACAGATTTACAACACTCTGACTGAAAACGTTTTTCCTCATCTCTGTTCTAAATGGCCTACCCCTTATTCTTAAACTGTGGCCCCTGGTTCTGGACTCCCCCAACATTGGGAACATGTTTCCTGCCTCTAACGTGTCCAGCCCCTTAATAATCTTATATGTTTCGATAAGATCCCCATCCTCTCCGAGGCTTATGAGGGAAACAGAGAACTCTACAAGAGAAACAACCTTAACATCGCAGAGCAGGGATCCTCTTGAATAAATGGTCATTGGCCCAAAGGCAGATGAACCTAACAATGCCGGCAGGATTGTGGTGGAAGATAACAACAGTTCAAGTGTTACAATAACACTTCAGATACAACCATGTAACACCACGATTATTATCACTGTGCTGTTGTTGGAGCAGATGCAACCTAATCTCTCTTTAAAACAAAACAATGGAATCAATCCTATCGTACCCTGATCACCCAATAACACTTGGAACCACTTTAACAATGAGGTAATGATTCTAACTCATGGGACTTGGAACTGAGTCAATTTGTTTGCAATTGGATTCAGTGTGTATGCTTTGAATGACATTCGGTAAGTGGCTTTGAGAAGGTCGAGGTGAAGTGGGACTTGCGTAGCAGTTTCTTCTGTATTATTGCACAAGTGTACCCAAAGAGCCCAATAAAAGTGTGCAGTTCAAAGAAACACTAATTAAAACCCCAGGGACAAAATTAAACGATGATTAAAATTTTGCAGCATTTAATCTTCATGTGAAGCGGAAAGGCAAACATAACCAGGGTGAACAATGTTGATTCTGGCAGAGTCGTGGCATCTCACAGGAAGACGAGCATTCGGCCCATCATATCCTTGCAAGCCTTGCAGGAATTATTCCACCAAACCTATCTACAGTGGCACTGCAGGTCTATGAATGTTATAGAGTCATACAGCATGGAAACAGGCCCTTCGGCCCAACATTGCCCACGCCGACTAAAATGCCACTAAATCAACTAATTCTTCACTAGTCCCACATGCCTGCATTTGGCCCAAATCCCCCTAAACCTACACTATCCTTGTAACTCTCTTAAAAATCATGATAGTGCCTGCCTCGACTACCTCCTCCAGCAGATCTTTTCAAATACCTATCTTCATGTAAAATATTTGCCCCCAGGTTCCCATTAAATCTTTCCGCATTCACCATAAACCTACAGTATGTCCACTAGTTCTTGATTCCCCTATTCTGGGTAAAAGATTCACCCCTCACCCTCCTGTGCTCGAAGGAATAAAGTCCTAACCTGTCCAGCCTCTCCATGTAAGCTCAGGCCCACAGGTCCTGGCAACATCCTCATAAATCTTCAAAGCACCCTTTCCAGCGGAACAACAACAAATGTGTACGTCTGTAACTATAGTTTATCCCTTTTCAAGAATAATAAATATTGATTTTCTATTATAAATTCTGGATTGACTCCATGACTATTAATATATAATGATGCGGAGGCCAAGTCAATGGATATGTTTTAAATTGGAGATTGACAGATTCTCGATTAGTACGGGTGTCAGGGGTTATGGGGAGAAGGCAGGAGAATGGGGTTGAGAGGGAAAGATAGGTCAGCCATGATTGAATGGCAGAGTAGACTTGATGGGCTGAATGGCCTAATTCTGCTCCCATAACCTTTGACCATTAAATTTGCAGGAATACACATTGATATTGTGGGATTCATCCTTGCATTGGAATACTATATCTAATCATGTTCAAATGAGAGAATATTTCCTTCAACATACGGCTTGCCTTTGCAAATCATTTAACTCAGGAGATCAAAATGATTTGGACTGGTGTTTTATTCACAATTGTGCAGAGAAATCGCACTTCGAAAATAACAAGACATGTTTGCAGATAGGCTAAATTTACAACTGTAGTTTGTGAAACAGTGCAAGTGAACTTCAGAGAAACTTGCTCTGGTTGAGCTGAAATCCAATTAAAGGAAGCTTATCATATCACTGATGCTTAAATTTGTCGAACAGGCAAGAAATTCATGCCTTCGTATGAAAGGACGAAGCAAGGCATTTTCACAGTGGTGCGGATTTGAAAAATACTGACTTCAAACCTGTATTCAGAAGGCAGCGGACCACAATTGAAAAGGTGAGCACTGCAATTTTATGCACCGAATTACAATTTGACGGTTGAAAACTGATAACGTGGAGTGAGAGGAGGGAGACGGAGATGACGGACGCGAGGAGCAAGGCCGGTAGGAGAGTGAACTGGGGTCTGGCCTTCCACACCCTTGAGGTCGGCTGCGCGAGGGCCCCCCGGGGCACAAAGGTGAGGAGAGGGACGTCATTTTTTTTTTTTAGAGATACAGCGCGGAAACAGGCCCTTTGGCCCACCGGGTCCGCGCCGCCCAGCGATCCCCACACATTAACACTATCCTACACACACTAGGGACAATTTTTACATTTTACCCAGTCAATTAACCTACATACCTGTAAGTCTTTGGAGTGCGGGAGGAAACCGAAGATCTCGGAGAAAACCCACGCAGGTCACGGGGAGAACGTACAAACTCCGTACAGACGGCACCCGGAGTCAGGATCGAACCTGAGTCTCTGGCGCTGCATTCGCTGTAAGGCAGCAACTCTACCGCTGCGCCACCGTGCCTTGGACGATCCAGACGTACAAGGGAAGGTGACGGCTGGAGGCTCTGCAGCAGCCTGGGGCTCGCCTGGATCGGGCACCGCTCCAGAAGACCAAGCTCACAGACTGGAGGCCCTGCAGCAGCCTGGGGCTTGCCTGGATCGGGCACCACTGATTGGAACTAGAACTTTGGCGCCTCTTGCACACGGTCTCAGAGGACTATGTCTGTACACTTTGCTAATCGGGGATTGTGCTAAGGTCTGGCAAAACTTTACTGGAATGGATGCAAAAAAAAAGAATTTCACTGTGCGTTTGCACGTGACAATTAAGAACCACTTATGGCGAGTCCGAAAACTTGTTGGTTGTAGAAGAAGTTTATTGCAGCCGCAATATTCGAATACAGAGTTAAACAACAAGGTAAAGGACAACCATCAAAAACTTACAGTCTTCTTCGAAGACTTCGCCGAACTGAACATTTCGGGCGCCAAAAGCGCACATGACCACGCTGGCCAATCAGCGATGTCGCTCCCTGGACCAATCCCCCACGGTCACGTTCACACGTGACCTCGCTGGCCAATCTGAGGGTTCGACGACCTGGACCATTCTCTATGGTCGCTACATGACCCCCCCCAGAACCCGAGGTACGGAACCTAGCAGGGAGCCGGATTTCGCGACCATAACGAGTACGGAGAGGGACAGCCTGAACCACAGGAGCCGGGGGTTCCGGACTTGGAGGAACTGCCGGAACGGGGGGTCCTGGAGGAACTGCCGGAACGGGGGGTCCTGGAGGAACTGCCGGAACGGGGGGTCCTGGACTGAGCGGAACTAACGGAGGTCGGCCTCTCCTAGGGGTTTGACCGACCAGGACTGGTTGATCTGGATCCAAGTGTGCAGGTTTGAGCCGGGACACCGAGACGAGCTCACTCTTGCCGCACATGTCTAAGGTGAAGGTAGCCGTTCCCTTACGCAAAACCCGGAACGGCCCTTGATAGACCCTCTGCAACGGGGCGCGATGGGAATCTTTTCGCAGAAAAACAAACTCACAGTCCTTCAGGGAAGGCGGTTCATGTACCATGGGACACCCATGACGTGAAGTCGGGACTGGAGCCAGGGAGCCCACCCGTTCCCGGAGAGATGCTAACACTGATGGGACTGTAGGCAGCTGGTCTGAAGGGTCCGGAAACAAATCTCCGGGTACTCGAAGTGTCGAGCCATATACTAGCTCCGCGGACGACGCACCGAGATCTAGCTTAGGAGCAGTCCGGATGCCCAAAAGAACCCAGGGGAGCTGGTCTACCCAGTCCGGGCCTTCAAGTCTTGCACTGAGGGACGCTTTAAGTTGACGGTGGAACCTTTCTACAAGTCCATTTGCCTGGGGGTGATATGCAGTAGTGGGTTGTAACTTGGAACCGTACAGTTCTGCGAGCGCGGCCCAGAGGGACGAAGTGAACTGCGGCCCCCTGTCAGTGGTAATAACTGCCGGGACCCCGAAATGAGCTACCCAATGGAGGGCCAAAGTTCTGGCACAAGACGCTGACGAAATATCAGACAATGGGAAAGCCTCTGGCCACCGGGTGAACCGATCCACCACCGTGAGGAGGTGGGTGTAGCCCCGGGAGGAAGGCAAAGGCACGACTAAATCCACGTGGATGTGGAAAAAACGAACTGCTGGGACCTCAAAATCCTGTACGGGGGGGTGGACATGGCGCTGGACTTTAGCGGTCTGACAGGGAACGCAGGAACGCGCCCAACCCGCTACCTGTTTCCGTAGGCCATGCCAGACAAACCGAGCTGCTACCAAAGCAGAGGTGGAGCGGATGGACGGGTGCGCCAGCCCATGAATGGCATCGAAAACCCGGCGCTGAAGGGAGGGCGGTACTACCGGCCTGGGACGGGGAAGAGAAACATCGCACCAGACTTTTGTGCCTTCCGACCCGCAGGCTACCTGAGCCAACTTCAATCCCGAAGTGGTGGACTGGTATGCCGAAGCGGTATCCGCTAGAAGCTGTGCCTCCGCAAGCTCCTGGGGATCCACCTCGCAGTCCACCGCCGAAATAGGGGAAAAAGCAGGTCTAGACAGGGCGTCAGCAACGGCATTAAGCTTACCCGCGACATGACGGACATCGGTGGTAAATTCGGAGATGGCAGTCAGGTGCCGCTGCTGGCGGGCCGACCATGGGTCAGACAATTTGAAAAATGCAAATGTTAATGGTTTGTGGTCCATAAAGGCCACAAATGGGCGGCCCTCAAGGAAGTACCTGAAATGACGAACAGCTAAATAGAGGGCCAGAAGCTCTCGGTCAAATGCGCTATACTTCAGCTCAGCCGAATTTAGTTGCCGGCTGAAAAACGCCAAAGGCTGCCAACGGCCACCGGCCTGCTGCTCCAAGACCCCGCCCACCGCCACGTCAGAGGCGTCAACCGTCAGGGCCGTGGGGGCGGAGGGGCTCGGGTGGACCAACATGGTGGCGTCTGCCAAGGCTGCCTTAGCAGCTGTAAAAGCCGACTCTGCGGCCGGGGACCATATCAACTCTACCGGTTTTCCCGCAAGGCATTGGAAGAGCGGGCGCATGACCCGCGCAGCTGCCGGAACGAACCTATGGTAGAAGTTAACCATGCCTACGAACTCCTGTAGCCCTTTTACTGTGGTGGGCCTGGGAAATGCCCGGATAGCCTCCACCTTCTCGGGCAAAGGGGAGGCGCCGGCAGGGGTAATTCTGTGCCCTAGAAAATCAAGAGAAGGGAGGCCGAATTGACACTTGGAGGGTTGGATAATGAGCCCGTGGTCTTGGAGCCGCTGGAACACAGTCCGCAAGTGGACCTGGTGTTCCTGCACTGAGGGGCTGGCGACCAGGATGTCATCTAAATAAATAAACAAAAAGGGTAAACCCCGGCCCACACGGTCCATCAGTCGTTGGAAAGCCTGTGCCGCGTTCTTTAAACCGAAAGGCATACGCAACCATTCAAACAAGTCGAACGGAGTAATCGTTGCAGTTTTCTGTATGTCCTCCGGTCGCACCGGAATCTGGTGGTATCCTCGCACCAAATCGATTTTGGAAAACACCACCGCTCCTTCCAGCCCAGACGAAAAGTCCTGTAGGTGTGGTATGGGGTAGCGATCAGCCGTGGTGACAGCATTGAGACGCCGATAATCGCCTCATGGTCTCCACCCCCCAGATGCCTTGGAGACCATATGCAACGGCGAGGCCCACGGGCTGTCGGACAATTCCCATTTCCTCCATCTTCCTAAATTCCGCCCGTGCCACCACCAGTTTGTCTGGCGGTAGTCTCCTGGCCCGAGCAAAAACGGGAGGGCCTTCGGTGCGGATGTGATGGACCACGCCGTGCTTGGCCGAAGGCGTGTCAAAACGTTGGATGAGCAGCTCTGGAAACTCCGCCAGGATCTCAGCATACGAGTCAGGGGCCGCGACGACGGCCTGGACAGTAGGGCTGGTCGGGGAGGCGATTGTCGGAGCGACGGGCTCCTATCCGGCGGAGGGTCGGAGGTCGTTACCGCGGACATCAGGGACCAGCGAAAAAGCCCAGAGAAAATCTGCGCCCAGGATCGCTTGTCTGACGTCGGCTATGATGAATGGCCATTCGTACGTGCGGGGGCCTAACACAAGGGACATCTTCCGTATCCCGAAAGTGCGAATGGGGCTGCCATTAACCGCGATGAGGGTGGGACCTGTCTTACCCGTTCTGGTTTTGAGGTCGGTCGGCGGCACTATACTGACGATGGCTCCCGTATCCACCAAAAATTCTGTGTCCGTGAATCGATCATGGACGTAGAGGCGTCGGTTCTGGCCAATCGTAACTGCCCCTATGTACGATCGGCCGAGGCATTTCCCGCGAAGGTACAAGGTGAGCGGCAGTTGCGGGATTCGTTACCCCATCGTAGGTGATAATAGCACCAGCCGCGCTTGTGCGGATCTTTTTGGCTGGCTTTCGGAGAAATGGCGGGAGACGCGGCGCCATCTTGATGTCGCTGTGGCGTGGTCACTGATGTCGAGACCTTGTTGATCGAACCGCTTGCCTTGTTTTTAGCCGCTATGAGCGCGTCCGCTTTCGCTGCATATGCTTCGGGGTCCTTAAAAGAACAATCCGTGAGCAGCAGTCGGACATCCTCAGGAAGCTTCTCTCGGAATGCCTGTTCGAACATAAGGCAATCCGTATGCTCACCGGCTAGCATCATCATTTCGGCCATGAGAACGGAAGGCCGTCGATCTCCGAGATCCGGTAGGTGCAGAAGTTTTGCAGCGCAATCATGCCTATTAAACCCGAAGGTTCGCAGTAACACTTTCTTCATGGCCTCGTACTTGTTTTCCGCAGGCGGATTAACGATGAACCGCATCACGCGTGTGGTCGTCTCCGGTGATAGAGCGCTGACGAGGTAGTAATACATCGTGGAGTCGTCCGATATCTTCTTTATATGAAATTGAGCTTCGGTGTGGACAAACCAAGATTGCGGTGAATGTGTCCAAAACAACGGAAGGTGAACGCTTACCGCGCTTAACTCCGGTGTGCCAGGCGCGGCAATCAACAACGAGGCGTCGTGTTCCTGCATAGTCGGTGATCGTCCAGATCACGTCGGGGTCACCAATATGGCGAGTCCGAAAACTTGTTGGTTGTAGAAGAAGTTTATTGCAGCCGCAATATTCGAATACAGAGTTAAACAACAAGGTAAAGGACAACCATCAAAAACTTACTGTCTTCTTCGAAGACTTCGCCGAACTGAACATTTCGGGCGCCAAAAGCGCACATGACCACGCTGGCCAATCAGCCATGTCGCTCCCTGGACCAATCCCCATGGTTGCGTTCACACGTGACCTCGCTGGCCAATCTGAGGGTTCGACGACCTGGACCATTCTCTATGGTCGCTACACACTGACCATTAATCAGCATCTCTGTGTACAAACAGCAGTCTGTATATAAAAACAGTAACACGGCTCCATGTGCAGGTAACTCACACACATAGAAGACCATTCTGCAGGCAGCATTTATGTCAGTAAGCAGGTGACACGCCACTGAATACAATGCAGCAAATCTGCATGGAACGTGGGATGAAATCGGAGCATGCTGGCCGGCGATCACCCCTTATACTAGCACAATCCTGCACTCTAGGTGACAATTTACAATTTTACTGAAGCCAATTAACCTGCAAACCTGCACGTCTTTGGAGTGTGGGAGGAAACCGGAGCATCCGGAGAAAACCCACGTGGTCACAGGGAGAACGTAAAAAACTCTGTACAGACAACACCCATCGTCAGGATCGAACCCAGATCTCTGGCGCTGTAAGGCAGCAACTCTACTATTGCACCACTGTGCCGCAAAAGTCGCTTGTTGAAGCATAGACATTATCAAAATATTAGGTTGATGGGTGTTCATCGGCCAAGCAGCTGCTAAGCATGCTTAAAATGACAGCATGACTTTGATCTTCTATCGTGAGTTACCATGGTCTGGATAAGGTCACAAAAGCAAACAGTCCATGCAGATGTGGTCCTCTGCTTTGTTTATTAACCATATTTATACCTTCAATTGATTTGTTTTAATCAAGACATCCTATGATTAAGGAGTACGACTGAGCAAAGGTCAAGCATGCACAAGACTCCAATCGCCACACTGGCAATTTAAATTGATGGCTCCATGGTGTTCTTTGATGAAAATGAAATCCGAAGGCACTTTTCAAAGAAATGTATCAAGAGCTCTTAACACCATGGCCTATGTTGGCCTACAATCATCATCAGATGGGTCCTGACCTACCATCTCCCTCATTGGAGACCTTCAAACCATCTTTAATCTGGACTAAACATTATTCCCTTTATCCTTTATCTGTACTCTGTGGATGGCTAGATTGCAATCACCTATTGTCTTTCCGCTGACTGGTTAGCATGCTACAAAAAAGCTTTTCACTTTACGTATACACGATAAACTAAATGACTGTTTCCTGGCTATAGTTTGGTTCCTGCTAGAAAAGTAAATGCTCATTAAAGGTTGTGCATTATTCCCTTGGGAATAACCTTCATATTGGCACATTATTCTTATTATGGAAACTGCACCAAAATTGGAGGTTAGACTTTAGAGGTACAGCGCGGAAACAGGCTCTTCGGCCCAACAAGTCCGGGCTGACCACCCCGTACGATACGATACGATAGGACTTTATTGTTCCCAGCAGGGAAATTTGATCTGCCAACAAATTTGTCATAAAAACACAAAACACTTGAAACTAGCACTATCCCACACACACTAGGAACAATGCACAATTTACAGAAGCCACACAACCTACAAACCCGTACGTCTTTTGAGAAAGCCGGAGCACCCGGGAAAAACCCACTTGGTCACAGGGAGAGCGTACAAACTCCGCACAGATAGCACCCATGGTCAGGATTGAGCCCTGGGTCTCTGACGCTGTGAGGCAGCAGCTCTATCACTGCATCACCTTTCTGCCCTTCCAGATTCCCAGCATCTCATTTGTAAACACCTCTCAGAATCTTGGCAGTCGCAAAGATGCCAGCCTTCACCAATGGGCACCAGCATTGTGTGGTTTAATGGAGATGTGCTTGGATATAATGGTATGTGCATGGAACAAGCTGTCGGAGGAGGTAGTTGAGGCAGGTACTATCAAAACATTTAAGAAACATTTAGAAAGGTGTGAAAGGTTTAGAGGGATATGGCCAAACACAGGCAATTGGGACTGGTGTAGATTGGACGTTGGGTGGTGTGGACAAGTTGGATCAAAGGGCCTGTTTCCACAATGAGACTCTATGATTCTGTAACCAGTGTGTGGGTGATTGTTGGTTGACATAGACTCAGTGGGCCGAAGGGCCTGTCTTCACTCCGTATCCCTAAACTAAACATAGCGCGAAGGATCCCAACTCGAAACGTCACCTATCCATGTTCTCGAGATGTTGCCTGACCCGCCAAGTTATTCCACCACTTTGTGACCTTTTGTGTAAACCAGCCTTTTTTTCTTTCCATTAAAGACAGTGTTACTGACCAATGCAAACAATATTGAACTTTGCTCATTGCTCATCCACAGAGCTACTGTTACATGGTACACTTCCTAATTACAACCACACAAACTAATAGGGTGAAATGTCATGCTGATTATGGGCCTGCCTGGAGGTAATGATATTTAATGCAGTACTCATTACTGTTCTGCTGTCCTAATGGGGTTAAACGCAGTGTTAATTACTGTGCTTATAAGGGTAAATGCTTTGTTTATTTCTGCCCTGCTATGCCAATTATGTTAAATGCAGTGTTAATTATTGACCTACTGTGCTAATGATATTAAATGTTGAACTGATTTCTGATCTGCTTTCCATTGTGGTAATAGGGTGTAAACTACTGAGGTTAAATATTGTGTTAATTACTAATCCGCTGTTCCCATTGATTTAAGTCCCATGATGATTAGTAATCCCCGGTGCTAATGATATTACTGTCAGGTTTAGCACCGACCCACCTGTGCTAATGCTGCAACAGACAAACAAGGAACCGTAGATGCAGGTTTGCAACGGAGAAGAAAACAAAATGCCAGAGTAGACTCTAGAAGGGTGGTGCAGCGGTATAGTTAATGCCTTACAGCGTCAGAGACCTGGGTTCAATCCTCACTACGGGTGCTGGTTGTGCGGAGTTTGCACGTTCTCCCTGTGACCACGTGGGTTTTCTCTGGGTGCTCCAGTTTCCTCCCACTCTCCAAAGACGTGCAGGTTTGTAGGTTAATTGGCTTCTGTAAGTTGCCCCTAGTGTGCAGAGGAGAGTACTAGAGTATGGGATGATCGCTGATCGCAGGCTCGGTGGGCCGAAGGGCCCATGAAGTTTCCTTGCTGTATCTCCAAAGTAAAATCGAGAGGATCATGGCGCAAAACATCACTTACCCCTGTTCTGCAGGGATGCTGCCTGACCCGCTGAGTTACTCCAGCACTTTGTGTCCTACCTGATACTCCAACACCTGTGCTAATACATGTCGTGCTCACTCATGATGTTGCACTGTGTTCATTACCAACTCACCTTTCCTGATGCTCACCCTATTTTAATTACTGACTAGCCACACTTATGGTGCTATGCTGGGTTTATTACCAACTCACCTGCACTAATGTTCACCCAGCATTAATGACCGACCAGCTGTGCCAAAGATGTTATGCTGTGTTAAATACTGACCTGCTGTGTTAAGGGTTTTAAATGCTGTGTTAATTACCGGCCTGCTGTGCTTGTGATCTTGTCAACTCCAATAGGGATCTGCCTTGCATGCAGACAAATGGTTTGCTTATTCACAAAATGCTGGAGTAACTCAGCAGGTCAGGCAGCATCTCGGGAGAGAAGGAATGGGTGACGTTTCGGGTCGAGACCCTTCTTCAGACTGATGTCGGGGGTGGGACAAAGGAAGGATATAGGTGGAGACAGGAAGATAGAGGGAGATCTGGGAAGGAGGAGAGGAAGGGAGGGACAGAGGAGCTATCTGAAGATTGGAATCAGCAGATTGGAATCATGATACTGCTCCACTTCGTTCCTCTTCTAATTCTCCTACGATTCTGACCACAACTGATTAATATTCTGGTGGCTAATAATCGACCCATTGTGACCAACAAGGTGGTGAAATCGCTCATAAAATGAGAAAAAGCAGCAGATCTGGGAACAAAAGTAGGATGGGGGGAACCTCAATGAAATTTACCAAATAGTGAAAGGCCTGGATAGAATGAATGTGGAGAGGGTGTTTCCACTAGTGGGAGAGTCCTGGACCAGATGTCATAGTCTCAGAATAAAATGAATGCACCTTTACAAAGGAGATGAGGAGGAATTTATTTAGTCGCAGGGTAGTGAATCTGTGGAATTCATTGGCACAAACAGCTGTGGAGGCCAAGTCAATGGATATTTTCAAGGCGGAGATTGGTAGATTCTTGATTAGTCAGGGTTTCAGGGGTTATGGGGAGAAGACAGGAGAATGGGGTTGAGAGGGAAAGATGAATCAGCCATGATTGAATGGTGTAGACTTGATGGGCCGAATGGCCTAATTTTGTTCCGAGATCTTGTGAGCTTATCAATGATGTTCTGTAAGTGAGCAGGATAAAATGGCAAAGCAACTGTCTAGTACCAACCGCACAACTCACTCTAGAGTAGAAGGGTCTCGACCCAAAATATCACCCATTCCTTCTCTCCAGAGATGCTGCCTGACCCGCTGAGTTACTCCAGCTTTTTGTGATACCACTCACATTAGAAGTGACCTGACAGGAGTCCAACAGCACAACACAAAACAATCTTCATCAGGAAGAGGTACAGAAATGTGAAAATGCACACCCCCAGATTTAGGGACAGTTAATTCCCAGCTGTTATCAAGCAACTGAACCATCGTACCACCAACTGGAGAGCGGTCTTGACCTCCAATCGACCTCATTTGAGACCCACAGTCTATCTTTAATCGGACTTTATCTTGCACTAAATGTTGCATCCTTTATCCTGTATCTGAACACGGCAGACGGTGCAATTGTAGTTATGTATAGTCTTCCCACTGACTGGAATAGCACGCAACAAAAAAGCTTTTCACTGCACCTTGGTGACAGTAAACTAGACCTTAATTTTCTGATTCAGAACATCTCAGTTTTGATACATCTACTACGACAATGGGAGCTGTCTGTATGGAGTTTGTACGCTCTCCCTGTGACCATGTTGCTTTGCTCCAGTTTCCTCCCACACTCCACAAAGACGTACAGGTTTGTTCGCTAATTGGCTTCTGTGAATGGTAAATTGTCCCTAGTGTGTAGGACAGAGATCGCTGGTTGGTGTGGACTCGGTAGGCCAAAGGGCCTGTTTCCACACTGTACCTCTAAAATATAAAAGTCTAAAGATTGCATTTTGTCAGGTATGCATTAAAAACAGATTAAATAATGCATTCAATTTCATGAGTGGAACTTGACTTCAGAAACTGGCCATAAGGAGACAAGTGCATTCTTTAAATTCTACTGTTTTCCAAAGTCACACTTTGAAAGTAAAAGTGGTGGAATTAATTGTCTCATTGTATATTTGCCCGTTGTATATATGGCAAAGAAAACACTTACATGTGTTTGCTTTCTGAATGACACAGAGCGCACAATATGCAAAATTTAAGATCAGAGCCCAAATTCATTTAATTGCTGTATTGCTTATATTTTTCAGCAGCAAGTACACCTCCCAAGCACTTAATATGTTGAAAAACTCTAATTTGTCAGATTATGTTCATCTATGCTGACACAACACTTCTTTTAAAAGTATAAATGCGGGGAGCCATTCGTTTGAATGGCAAGTTCCAACTGGGCGACTCTGTGGCACAGCGGTAGAGTTGCTGCCTCACAGCACCAGAAAGCTGGGTTCGATCCTGACTGCGGGTGCCGTCTGTAACAATTTGTCAGACCGAAGAAGGGTCCCGACCCAAAAAATCGCCTATCCTTTTTCTCAAGAGCAGCTGCCGGACCTGCTGAGTTACTCCAGTACTTTGTCTGTCTTTGGTATTTAACCTGGTGTTATTAAGACATCTGGACACATTGGAAGACAGTGTCATAACATTTCACATCAGATGGATGTCGTATGAGCTGTGTTTTACAATTACAGTTATTAGCGATCAGTAATTATCGTAATTACAATTACAATTGTACAATTGTCATGCCATTCAAAGGATTTAACAATACTTCACCCTTTTATTTAGGAAGGAATTGCAGATGCTGGTTTACCACCGAAGATAGACACAAAAAGCTGGAGTTAACAGGCAGCATCTCTGGAGAGAAGGAATGGGTGATGTTTCAGGTTGAGACCCTTCTTCAGACAGTGTGATTTAGATTTAGATTTAGAGATTCAGCGCGGAAACAGGCCCTTCGGCCCACCGGGTCCACGCCGCCCAGCAATCCCCGCACATTAACACTATCCTGCACACACTAGGGACAATTTTTACATTTGCCCAGCCAATTAACCTACATAACTGTACGTCTTTGGAGTGTGGGAGGAAACCGAAGATCTCGGAGAAAACCCACGCAGGTCACGGGGAGAATGTACTAACTCCATACAGACAGCACCCGTAGTCAGGATCGAACCTGAATCTCCGGCGCTGCATTCGCTGTAAGGCAGCAACTCTACCGCTGCGCCACCGTGTCGTAGTAGAATGGTCCCATCCAGAAACGTCACCGATCCATGTTCATACCTCTAGTTTCCCTCTCCCCTGACTCTCAGTCTGAAGAAGGGTCTCAACCTGAAATGTCACCCATTCCTTTTCTCCAAAGATGCTGCCTGTCCGGCTGAGTTACTTCATCCTTTTACCAATCTTCCACCCAGGAAGAATTGTTCCCGCGGCCAAAGGAACAAAACACATTACCCCAAAACTAGCTCTTTCTGAACTGTCAGTGCAAGACAGTTTTGTTCCTGAAAACTCTAAAGCTCCAAGGAAAAAAACACGAATGCTGGAATAACTCAGCAATCAAGCAGTATCTTTACTTTTGACTTTAGACATACTGCATGGAAATAGGCTCTTCGGCCCACCGAGTCCACACAGACCAGCAACACTATCCTACAATTTACAATTTACCGAAGCCAAACCTGTACGTCTTTGGGATCTCAGAACCGCAGACCCTCAGCATAGGAGCACCGCAAGGCTGTGTACTCTCACCTCTCCTTTACTCTCTCTACCCCAACGACTGCACCTCCACACACTCCTCTGTCAAGCTCCTCGAGTTTGCGGATGACACTACCCTGATTGGACTGATCCAGGATGGGGAGGAATCTGCCTACAGATGGGAAGTGACACAGCTGGCGTCCTGGTGCCATCGCAACAACCTGGAGCTCAATGCTCTCAAGACAGTGGAACTAATTATAGACTTTTGAAGAGATCCCCCTCCCCTCCCCCCACTCACCATCAACAACACCAGTGTCACATCTGTGGAGTCATTTAAGTTCCTTGGAACCATCATCTCCAGGGACCTTAAATGGGGGGCCAACATCGACTCCACAGTAAAAAAGGCCCAACAGAGGATGTACTTCCTGCGGCAACTGAGGAAACACAATCTGCCACAGGCAATGATGGTCCAATTCTATACTGCTATCAATGAGTCCGTCCTCACCTTCTCCATCATGGTCTGGGTTGGCTCAGCCACCAAGCACGACATCCGGAGGCTGCAACGGATCGTTCGCACAGCTGAGAAGGTTGTTGGCTGCAACCTTCCCCCCATTGACGAACTGTACACTGCAAGGGCCAGGAAGCGAGCGGGCAAGATCATCTCTGACCCCTCTCACCCTGGCCACAGACTCTTCGAAGCACTTCCCTCTGGAAGGCGACTCCGGATTGTCAAAGCAGCCACAGCCAGACATCAAAACAGCTTTCTTCCACGAGTGATAGTTCTACTCAATAACCAAAGTCTCTAGTCTCTTTTTTGCTCTGGTTTTTTTTCACCCACGTTTAGACCGTAATGTTGCATCCTTATTGTTTTGATGTAGTTATGCTTTACTCTTCATTGTTAACTTCATTGTTTGTGTTGTCATTTGTGAGCGGAGCACCTAGGCACATTCCTTGTATCTGCATTCTTGGCCAATAAACTTATTCATTCATTCATTCATTCATTCATTCATTCATTCATTCATTCATGTGGGAGGAAACTGGAGCACCTGGAGAAAAACCAGGTGTTTACAGGGAGAACGTAAAAACTCTGTACAAACAGCACCCTTAATCAGGATTGAACCCGGGTCTCTGGCGCTATGAGGCAGCAACTCTACCACTGTGCCACCGAGCCGCCCATCTGTGGAGGGAGAAACCAATTCAAGTTTCAGGTTGTGGACCCCTTCCTCAGGACTGTGAGGGGCTGTGCTACGATAGTAACTAACAGGAGATGCACAAAATGGCCCATTGTTTGAAGAAGTGGGCTTTCATTAACTGACGAAATGTGACTCTGAACATCAAATTAAAAAAGCCAAAAGACTGATGGATAACAAAAAGATAAATTGGCAGCAGTTTTATATATATATATATATATATGTGTTTTATATATTTATGCGTGCGTGTATGTGCTTGTCTACGAGTGCATATGTGTGTGTATGTGTGTAGTATGCATATGTTGTTTGTGTGTGTCTATACACACACATCTATATATATATATATATATATATATATATATATAGTCTGAAGAAGGATCTCGACCAGAAACGTCACCCATTCCTTCTCTCCCGAGATGCTGCCTGACCTGCTGAGTTACTCCAGCATTTTGTGAATAAATCGATTTGTACCAGCATCTGCAGTTATTTTCTTATACTAATAATAATAATAATAATAATAATATTCATTTATTGTCATTGCAACGAGTACAACGAAATTAAAAAATAGCCAATCCTGACGGTGCGTACAAACATATATGCAATAAATGCAAAAACAAATAAATACATAAATACAATTAAATACAATTATATGACCGATTTTTTAACGGTGTTGCCTAGTGCAAGGTAGTGTTCAGTTCTCGTATGGCCCTGGGGTAAAAACTGTTCTTAAGTCTGTTTGTTCGGGATTTGATCGACCTGAAACGTCGACCAGAGGGCAGATGAACAAACAGACGGTGGCCGGGGTGGGATGGATCTTTTATTATTTTGCCTGCTCTACTGAGGCAGCGTAGGCTGAACAGGTGCTCCAGGGAGGGCAGTGAGCAGCCGATGATTTATATAAACTATATATATATATATTACAAGTTACATGTTTCATGGAAATTGCACATTACCGTGATGACTTTCCTTGGGATGCACATGGTGTTGGTTTATTTTTTGTCTCGTCAACCACGATATACTGAAAAGCGTTGTTTTATTGCTATCCAGTCATATCACACCATACATGAGTACAACCAAACCATACATAAGTTCAATAGGTCATGCATAGAGAAAAATACCAGAGCACAGAATACAATGTGACAGAGTTAAAGTCTCTCTGGGACAGAAACAAATCCTTTAACCTTGTTGCTTTACGCCATAGGTTATGCTCCACATGTGCTGCCTCCTCCTAACCTATTTCTTCGTATCTTTCTGATCCTATTTCCATCAAAACAACTGGAGGCAAAATGCATTAAAAGCTTCCTCGGTGAATTTTCATGACAAACAAGTATACTTTTTTTTTTCTCGTCACACGTAACAATACATTTGAACAGAGATTTGTACGTTTAATGAGAAATTTATTCACTGGTGGCTATGTCAACCTGGTGAGCTGAACAAGCAGAACATCTGGTCTGCTATCTGAGTTAAATTTATGGCACAAAATTAAAAAACGCATTTTCTTTCAAAGTGCTATGGAGCACGGAGTTGCCTTATGATTTACACACAGCAGGAATAGCTGAAGTACATGACAAGTAGAAATGTCTTCTGCCAATGTTACATCCATCAGCATATTGTCTACCAAATGAAGGAAATAGAAACTGGTAAGTTGATGGGTAAACGCGATGCATGAAAATATATAATTCAATAGGAGCAAAGAGGTCCTTCTACAGTTGTACCGGGCCCTGGTGAGACCGCACCTGGAGTACTGTGTGCAGTTTTGGTCTCCAAATTTGAGGAAGGATATTCTTGCTATAGAGGGCGTGCAGCGTAGGTTCACTAGGTTAATTCCCGGAATGGCGGGATTGTCGTATGTTGAAAGGATGGAGCGATTGGGCTTGTATACACTGGAATTTAGAAGGATGAGGGGGGATCTTATTGAAACATATAAGATAATTAGGGGATTGGACACATTAGAGGCAGATAACATGTTCCCAATGTTGGGGGAGTCCAGAACAAGGGGCCACAGTTTAAGAATAAGGGGCAGGCCATTTAGAACGGAGATGAGGAAGAACTTTTTCAGTCAGAGAGTGGTGAAGGTGTGGAATTCTCTGCCTCAGAAGGCAGTGGAGGCCAGTTCGTTGGATGCTTTCAAGAGAGAGCTGGATAGAGCTCTTAAGGATAGCGGAGTGAGGGGGTATGAGGAGAAGGCAGGAACGGGGTACTGATTGAGAGTGATCAGCCATGATCGCATTGAATGGCGGTGCTGGCTCGAAGAGCTGAATGGCCTACTCCTGCACCTATTGTCTATTGTCTATTGTCTATTGTCTATTGTCTAATATAGAGTGCTCTCACTAGGGTCTTCTACATCCCGCAGCTCCGCTCTTGCTCCCCCTCCCCCCACTCGTAACAAGGACAGAATCCCCCTCGTTCTCACCTTCCACCCCACCAGCCAGCGGATCCAACAAATCATCCGCCAACATTTCCGTCACCTACAACGGGACCCCACCACTGGCCACATCTTCCCATCCCCTCCCCTCTCTGCGTTCCGCAGAGACCGTTCCCTCCGTAACTCCCTGGTCCGCTCGTCCCTTCCTACCCAAACCACCCCATCCCCGGGCACTTTCCCCTGCAACCGCACGAGATGCAACACCTGTCCCTTTACCTCCCCCCTCAACTCCATCCAAGGACCCAAACAGTCTTTCCAGGTGAGACAAAGGTTCACCCGCACCTCCTCCAACCTCATCTATTGCATCCGCTGCTCTAGATGTCAACTTATTTACATCGGCGAAACCAAGCGCAGGCTCGCCGATCGCTTCGCTGAACACCTGCGCTCAGTCCGCATTGGCCAAACTGATCTCCCGGTGGCCGAGCACTTCAACTCCCCCTCCCATTCCCAGTCTGACCTTTCTGTCATGGGCCTCCTCCAGTGCCATAGTGAAGCCCACCGGAAATTGGAGGAACAGCACCTCATATTTCGCTTGGGCAGCTTGCAGCCCAGTGGTATGAACATAGACTTCTCCAACTTTAGATAGTTCCTCTGTCCCTCCCTTCCCCTCCTCCTTCCCAGATCTCCTTCTATCTTCCTGTCTCCACCTATATCCTTCCTTTGTCCCGCCCCGCTGACATCAGTCTGAAGAAGGGTCTCGACCTGAAACGTCACCCATTCCTTCTCTCCTGAGGTGCTGCCTGACCTGCTGAGTTACTCCAGCATTTTATGAATAAATAATTCAATATAGAGGTGCTCAAATTTAATAGAACAGTGCCAGGGACCCAGGTTCGATCCTGACTCTGGGTACTATCCACACAGGAAACTGGAGGAGGAAACCGGAACACCCGAAAATGTGGGAGGAAACCAGAGCATCAGGAGAAATCCCACATGGTCACAGAGGGAATGACCCAAAATGTCACCTATTACTTTTCTCCAGACTCTGACCCGTTGAGTTACTCCAGCATTTTATGACTATCTTAGGTACAATACGATAGAATCTTATTTATCCCAGGAGGGAAATTGTCCTGCCGACAGGCATAAAAACACAAAATACATGAAACATTAAATTAAAGTGACGATTGGAAAGGATTGGGAATGTGCACAGATTGGGAAGGGGGGCGGATCAGTCCATCTCAGTCTACCCCAAGACAGAAGGGGGAGGAGTTGTACAGTTTGATAGCTAAAGGGAAGAAGGATCTCCTTTGGCGTTCTGTGTTGCATCTTGGTGGAACCAGTCTGTTGCTGAAGGTACTCCTCAGGTTGACCAGTGTGTCATGGAGGGGGTGAGCTGTATTGTCCAGATTGCTCCGCAGTTTCAGGAGCATCCTCCCCTCCAAGACCACCTCCCAGGACGGAGCCAGCCTTCCTGATGAGTTTGTTGATCCTATTGGCGTCTGCAGTCTTTACCCTGCTGCCCCAGCACACGGCAGTGAAGAAGATGGCACTGGCTACCACCGATTAGTAGAACATCTGCAGCATCTTACTGCAGACGTTGAAGGAGCGGAGCCTTCTCAAAAACTACAGCCGGCTCTGTCCCTTCCAGTACAGGGCCTCAGTGTCCCTGGACCAGTCCAGTTTACTGCCCAGGTATACTCCAAGGTATTTGTACTCCCTGGTAAACTGCACATCCACACCATTGATGGAGACTGGGGGCAGGGGTGTTCTTCTCCTCTGAAAGTCTACCACTAATGTTAGATGTTAAACAAGTTTGTACGTTCTCCCTGTAACCGTGTGGGCTTTCTCCTGGTGCTCTGGTTTCCTCCCACACTCTGAAGACGGCAAGGTTTGTCGGCTAATTGGTTTCTGTAATTGTCCCCAGTGTGGAGTCGAGAGCTAGTGTACTGTTGGACGGTACAGACACTGTGGGCCGAAGGGCCTGTATCCTCACTGTATCTCTAAAGAATAGAGACAGTGATTCTCACTTGTTACGTTACAAAGATAAGATGGGCAAGCTGCAAAATCAAAACCTCCAGAGAGATAAAGAGCCCTAAATGTGATGTTTTAACAAGAATGTGGTTCAGGACGTTGCCGACAGGACATCAAGCTGGAATGCAACTAAAAGGCATCTCATCGCATTTCTGACTGAGGCAAATGCAAGCTATTAAACAATGGCAGAGAAAGTTGTAGATCAAATCCATTCAGAGGAAATAGAAATCAATTTTTTTGGATCTCCTTGGAAGAATTGAAAATGTAACAAGATTCGCACCGCATAATAGCCACATCGTATTCGGCACTGTTCTCTATGAGCTACTCACAGCTCACAAATTGGAACAAGAACATCATGACCCTGAAAACCTGTGAATTTTGTGAATAAATACCTTTGATTTGTACCAGCATCTGCAGTTATTTTCTTACTCTTTAAAATAGTTGAAGATCATTAGACACAATGTGCAGGAGTAACTCAACGGGTCAGGCAGCATCTCTGGAGGAATAGGTGACATTTCGGGTCGAGACCCTTCTTCAGACTGGAAGTCCAGAACCAGAGGTCACAGTGTATGAATAAGGGGTAGGCCATTTAGGACTGAGACGAGGGAAAACCTTTTCACCCAGAGAGTTGTGAATCTGTGGAATTCTCTGCCACAGAAGGCAGTGGAGGCTGATTCACTAGATGTTTTCAAGAGAGAGTTAGATTTAGCTCTGATGTTTAATGGAATCAAGGGATATGGGGAGAAAGCAGGAACTGATTTTGGATGATCAGCCATAATCATATTGAATGGCAGTGCTGGCTCGAATGGCCGAATGGCCTACTACTGCACCTATTTTCTATGTTTGTAAGTTATGGGGCAGACAAATAGGGCGTCACATTGGCACAGCGGGAGAGTTGCTGCCTTACAACATCAGAGACCCGGGTTCAATCACGACCACTGGTGCTGTCGGTACGGAGTTTGTACGTTCTCCCCGTGACCGCGTAATTTTTCCGCGTAGGTGCTCCGGTTTGGTTTCCTCCCACACTCCAAAGACATCCAGGTCTGTAGGTTAATTAGCTTGGTAAAAATGTCCCTGGTGTTAGTGTAAGTGTAAAGTGGCACGGGCCTGCTTCTGCGCTGCATCTCCAAACTAAACTAAGTTAAAGTTCCGAATAAATAACAAGGTACAATTCATTTGACAGGAAATTGGTGAGCAATATATCAACTTGTGTCTCCTCTATTGTGCTGTAATTATAAAAAAAGGAAAACATATTTTGATACCTATCAACTGCAGTAGCAGCTAGGGTTATGTTCTAAATATTTTAATTAGGAGGCTCATGACAGCGCCTAGTGGAGTTTGTGTTTAAGTGTTTGACAAAAAAATAATAATTAAGGAGAGAATAATGTAGCGCCACAAAATGCATTTTTAGATAAATCAACAGGCCTGTCAGAGCAAAGTAACAGCTTGAAAGCTCCGTGGGTTTAAGCTGCAGAGTTTATCTACATGGAGAGTCAGGCGTATCTGTCAGAAATGTTGTACATTTGGGCTTTATATCAAACCTATCTCGTCGTGATTCATGTCGGAACCCTACAATCCCACGTCTGTTCACGGTGAACACGAAGGGGGATGCGTCACAGGCTGCTTTCTTCAGGGGCTAACATTTTACTGGCAATATTACCAAATAAGGAAAGCTCAACCTCAGGCTGTGGAGGAATGCAATAAATAATTTAAATTAGCACAAAATCCAAACCGTTTCCACCATCGTGGAATATTACACAGATGCGCTACTTGAAAGAACAACTGAGAGCTCAATAACCAAACCGAAGGTATTTATTCACAAAATGCTGGAGTAACTCAGCAGGTCAGGCAGCATCTCAGGAGAGAAGGAATGGGTGACGTTTCGGGTCGAGACCCTTCTTCCTCAGTCTGAAGGAGGGTCTCGACCCGAAACGTCACCCATTCCTTCTCCCCAGAGATGCTGCCTGACCTGCTGAGTTACTCCAGCATTTTGCGAATAAATACCTTCGATTTGTACCAGCATCTGCAGTTATTTTCTTACTCTTTCAATAACCAAACCAGTCGACTGGTTTAGCCAAGATGATGCACGCAATTTTTAATGCACCGTCATTATCCCTGAATACTTCCTGTCAGATCACAGCATTGGATAATGGTATGTTAACTCAGCTGAATGGTGTATTGATATTCAACCAGACTCTTCCCTTTTTTTTGGAGAAGATCCTGAAGAAGAACAAGTGTTTGCGGGTGGAGTAGTGATGCAGCGGTAGAGTTGCTGTCTTACAGCGCCAGAGACCCGGGTTCGATCCTGACTACGGGTGCTGTCTGTACCGAGTTTGTACGTTTTCCCTGTGACCGCGTGGGTTTTCTCCGGGTGCTCCGGTTTCCTCCCACACTCCAAAGACGTGCAGGTTTGCAGGTTAATTGGCTTCGGTAAAATTGTAAATTGTCACCTAGAGTGCAGGATTGTGCTAGTATACGGGGGTGATCGCCGGCCAGCATGGACTCGGTGGAGCGAATGGCCTTTTTCCACCCTGTATCTCTAGCATCTAAAGTAAAAATTATTTAAAGTATTTTCAGATGTTCTGCATTTTTTTAGATTTAGATTCAGAGATACAGCGCGGAAACAGGCCCTTCGGCCCACCGAGTCCGCTCCGCCCAGCGATCCCCGCACATTAACACTATCCTACACACACTATAATTTTTTTTTTTACATTTACCCAGTCAATTAACCTACATACCTGTACGTCTTTGGAGTGTGGGAGGAAACCGGAGATCTTGGAGAAAACCCACACAGGTCACAGGGAGAACGTACAAACTCCGTACAGACGGCGCCCGTAGTCAGGATCGAACCTGAGTCTCCGGCGCTGCATTCGCTGTAAGGCAGCAACTCTACCGCTGCGCCACCGTGCCGCTTGGCTGAGGATTCTTTCGCAACGCATATTGTTGTTTCAGAATGGGACAAATCACACGGCACAGAAACAGGTCCATCAGCCCAACTTGTTCACGCCAACCAACGTGCTTACCAGAGCTTATCCCATTTGCCTGTGTTTGGCTCATATTCCGCTAAAATCTTTCCCATCCATCTGCTGTCTAATTATCTTTTAAACATAGTCATCGTACCCACATCCACAGCTTCCTCTGGCAGGAAAGCTTCATAAGACGAAGAAAACAGATGTTCACATGCTTAAACACAAAGCTAAATCTTGCTAAGTAATTCTACGTTAATTATATAGAAAGCCATAGTTTCTTTCGCTATTGCTGCAGCCTAATTTATTGTATTTTGGAGAAAATTTCATTTCATACATTTCACACTTGAATTGTCCAAGATATCCCTTAATTCAGATAATTTATTTTTCTATTCCAGAAAACAGATATAATTTTCTTGATTTAATACATCCATTTAATGCATATATTAAATGGGTAAATGGATATATTAATATATCCATTTTTTCCAGCACAGTATCGTAGCGGCAGAGTTGCTGCCTTACAGTGTTAGAGAACTGGGTTAAACCCTGAGCTCAGTTTCTGTCTGTGTGGTGTTTGTATGTTCTCCCTGTGACCGCGTGGGTTTTCTCCGGGTGCGCTGGATTCCTCCCACACTCCAAAGGCGTGCAGGTTTGTCAGTTAATTGGCCTCTGTAAAATTACCACTAGTGTGTGCGGAGTTAATGAGAAAATGAGATAATATAGAACTAGTGTGAACGGGTGAATAGTAGTAGACATGGACTCGGTGGGTTGAAAGGCCTGTTTCCATGCGGCATCTTTAAATTAAACTAAAGCAGAGCAAGCCCAAGAAGTGTGCCTTCTCTGAAATAATGTCACAGAAATGAAATGATTAGTCTGAGTAGTATCTATTTCACAAGATGCTGGAGTAACTCTGCAGGTTAGGCAGCGTCTCGGGAGAGAAGGAATGGGTGACGTTTCGGGTCGAGACCCTTCTTCAGACTGATGTCAGGGGGTGGGACAAAGGAAGGATATAGGTGGAGACAGGAAGATAGAGGGAGAACTGGGAAGTGGGAGGGGAAGGGAGGGACCGAGGAACTATCTAAAATTGGAGAATTCAATGTTCATACCGCTGGGCTGCAAGCTGCCCAAGCGAAATATGAGGTTCCTCCAATTTCCGGTGGGCCTCACTATGGCACTGGAGGAGGCCCATGACAGAAAGGTCAGACTGGGAGTGGGAGGGGGAGTCTGAGTAGTATCAGTGATTTGAGATGGGCACAAAATATCCCTGACAGGACACAAAGAAGAATCAGTTCTATGTCATTCCTTGCTGTTCTCTATCCATCATCTTGCTCCAAAAGGAACAGGTGCAGGCTATTCGGCCCCTTGAGCCTAACCAGCCATTCAATATGAATGTGGCTGATCTGCCCCAGGCCTCAACTCCCCTTCCGTGCCAGTCCCCATATTCCTCACTATAGTAATTGTAATTGAGGCACTGCAGCGTAGTTTCACGAGATTGATCCCTGGGATGGCGGGTCTGTCATATGAGGAAAGATTGAAAAGACTAAGCTTGTATTCACTGGAGTTTAGAAGGATGAGAGGGGATCTTATAGAGACATATAAAATTATAAAAGGACTGGACAAGCTAGATGCAGGAAAAATGTTCCCAATGTTGGTTGAGTCCAGAACGAGTGGCCAGAGTCTTAGAATAAAGGGGAGGCCATTTAAAACTGAGGTGACAAGGAACTTTTTCACCCAGAGAGTTGTGAATTTGTGGAATTCTCTGCCACAGAGGGCAGTGGAGGCCAAATCACTGGATGAATTTAAGAGAGAGTTAGATAGAGCTCTAGGGGCTAGTGGAATCAAGGGATTATGGGGAGAAGGCAGGCACCGGTTACTGATTGTGGATGATCAGCCATGATCACAATGAATGGCAGTGCTGGCTCGAAGGGCCGAATGGCCTCCTCCTGCACCTACTTTCTATGTTTCCTTGTAATCTTTCAAGTATTTAGCAACTTCATTGCAAAAATCCAGCTTCTTTAGGCACTAGACTTCAGAGATACAGCGCAGAAACTGCCCCTTCGGCCCACCGAGTCCATGCTGACCAACAATCACCCCATACAATAGCACTAATCTTACTCACTGGGGACAATCTACAATTTCACCGAAGCCAATTAACCGACAAACCGGCACGTCTTTGGAATGTGGGAGGAAAACAAAGCACCCGGAAAAAACACGCGCAGACACAGGGAGAACGGACAAACTCTGTACAGACAGCACCCGTAGTCAGGATTGAACCAGGGTCTCTGGCGCTGAAAGGCAGCAACTCTATGGCCACGCCACTGTGCCACCCCACATATCTGTAAACTAAACGATTGTCAAAATTGACTTTTGTCAATGACATAAAATGTCAGACAGTCAGAGTAAATAATTAACAGAATATTAAAAATGCTGGCTTTTACACATTGATGAGCAGAATACAAGAGGTATTAAACAATGCTCTGGTTTGACCATGCACCACTCTTGACGAATCAACCTTGGAAAGGTGCAGCATTGAACTGCAAGAACAAGCCAAGCAGAGGTAATATTCCCAGTTGGTCACCCTGCAACAGGAAGGACGGTGTCAAGCTGGAAAGGGTGCAGGAATGATTTACAAGGATGTTGCCAAGACTCAAGGGCCTGAGCTACAGGGAGTTGAGCAGCCTTGGACTTTATTCCTTGGAACGCAGGAGGACGAGGGATGATCTTACTGAGATGTATAAAATCAAGTGTGCAATAGATAGGCTAA
The DNA here is from genome assembly GCF_053455715.1 of Rhinoraja longicauda. Lineage (NCBI taxonomy): Eukaryota > Metazoa > Chordata > Chondrichthyes > Rajiformes > Arhynchobatidae > Rhinoraja > Rhinoraja longicauda. Next base: position 11,916,785 of record NC_135957.1, on the reverse strand, counting down.
ATGCACATAGGTTTGAATCCAGAGTCGGGGAATCGAGAACCAGAGAACATTGGTTTTAAGTTGATCGGGGAAAAAGTTCATAGAAACCTGAGGAGCAACTTTGTTTTTTTTAACATAGGTACCTACAGAATATTGAACAACTTGCCAGAGGAAGTAGTTGCGGCAGGTACTATTGTAATGTTTAAAAACCATTTTACAGGTACGTGGATAGGATAAGCTCAGAGGGATATGGGCCATATGCAGGCTGATGTGACTAATGTAGATGGGGCATGTTGGTCGGCATGGGCAAGTTGGCCCAAAGGACTTGTTTCCTTCCACTCTGGAATGACTCTCTCTGACTCTATAATCAGAGAGAAATTATTTCCACTGCCTGAGTATCTACAACGAGGCGATGGAAAAAGTTTGTGGTCAGCATTCTGAGTACAAAGAACATTTCTACAGACAGCAGCTGACACTGGACCAATTACAAGCTGATCCACCAAAGGCAACTGACACAGTGTCAACACGAACTGCTGAGAAAGAGGGAGCAAGTGTAGGTATATATAATCAGCCACCACTCACCCATGAACTCATTGAACGATGAGCAGTCCCAACAAAATGAATTGGACTGCTCTTGTTTCTGCAGTCAGACTCGCATCATGAGGGAGAAATGTGGCCGCACTAAGGATTGTAATGTTTCAGGTCATGTTTCATAAAGGTTAACAGCAAGGTTTTTTTTTTTAACTTGTAGGCAAAGGAGTAGGTGTTGAGATTCTTGTACATAGTCTTATGTAGATGTTGTACAAATCCTAGATACAATGGAATGGATGCCACTTATTCATGCGACATATTTAATAATTTAATGATTTATAACCAGAATGCTGGATGCTACCAAGCTTTGAATCAAATTGAAGGTAGTGGGGGAAAGATTTAATTGGAACCTGAAGGGCAACTATTAATTTACACAAAGGGTGGTGGGTGTATGAATGAGCTGCTGGAGGAGGTAGTCGAGACAAGTACTATCACAACATTTAAAAAACATTTGGACAGGTACATGGATGGGATAGATTTAGATCGATACTAGACCAAGTGGACCCATTGGGCCCAAACCTCTCCTGCATTGGTGCAGCACCCTCTCTTCCACTCACTCCCCCCTACCTCCCTTCCTCCCCTCCTTCTCGCTCCCCCCCCCTCGCCCCCTTTCTCTCCCCTCTTCCCCTGCCCCCCTTCCCCCTCAAACCCCCTTATCCTCCCTCCTCCCCCTCCCTCCCTCCCTCCCTCCCTCCCTCCCTCCCTCCCTCCCTCCCTCCCTCCCTCCCTCCCTCCCTCCCACACTCCCTCCCTCCCACACTCCCCAGGAGATAGATTTAAACTTTAAAATGTGAATAACTTAAAAAATATAACATCGATTTCAATGAAACTTCTTCCATTAGTACCAAAGGGATGACAGTGAGTAAGGTGGGCCTAAAATTGCTGCGCGATCGTGTACCATTTTGGCTGTAGTTCAGGAACAAACAAACAAGAGTTTTAGTATATAGATGGGCCAAATGTAGGGAGGTGGGAGTAGTGTAGCTGGGACATGTTTTGGCATGGGCAAGTTGAACTGAAGGGCCTGTTTCCACACTGGATCACTCTATGACTCTGAGGCAGCATTTTTAAATTGGAGAAAAACTCAAAATTCTGGAGTAACTCAGCGGGTCAGGCAGCATCGCTGAAGAACATGAATAGTTGACATTTCAGGTCGGAACCCTTCTGAATCAGTCTGAAGAAGGGTCTCGAACCAAAACGTCACCCATTCCTTCTCTCCCGAGCTGCTGCCCGACCTGCTGAGTTACTCCAGCATTTTGTTAATAAACCTATTCATGTTCTCCAGGTCTGCTGCCTGACCCGCTGTTACTCCAGCATTTTGTGTCTATCTTTCCGATAAACCACCGTCTTGCCATTACTTTCTGAGCTGGAGTTTGATTTTGTCCTGTGCAGGTCCTGCCCATGTTAGACTTCAAAAATTGCAACACCTCAGATTTCTCTGCATTAAATTCCATCAGCCATTCTTCAGCCCACCTGCCCAACCGATCAAGGTCCTGCTGCAATGTTGACAACCATCTTCACTATCTACAATACCTCCCACATTTGTGCCATGAATTGATCAAGCCACTCTTCTCGCTACTACTTCACACAAACGTTTCTTAGAAGGAATACCGAACATTGATTAAAATTAATCTCCTTCCCGCTTGAAAGCTCATTACAGGCATCACTTTGTTATTCTGTTTACTCAAATGACTTAGTTGTCACATTTTGGGGCTGACTGCTAATAGAGTTACTGAGCTAATAAGAATATATTACATATGTTTTATTCAAGTGAATCCTGCAAATGACAGACTTGAAAATCAATCCTTCACGCGAGGCATGTTATCTCAGGTTTTTTAGAGATACAGCACGGAAACAGGCCCTTCGGCCCACCGAGTCCGCGCCGCCCAGCGATCCCCGCACATTAACACTATCCTACACACACTAGGGACAATTTTTACATTTACCCAGTCAATTAACCTACATACCTGTACGTCTTTGGAGTGTGGGAGGAAACCAAAGGCCTCGGAGAAAACCCACACAGGTCACGGGGAGAACGTACAAACTCCATACAGACAGCACCTGTAGTCAGGATCGAACCTGAGTCTCCAGCGCTGCATTCGCTGTAAGGCAGCAACTCTACCGCTGCGCCACCGTGCCGCCCAAGGTTTAGGGCATCCCAAACAGGTTTCCAGGGTTTTGTTGCAGTCACAACACTGAGAGGCAAATCCAAGCACACTAAAACCAAATGGAGCCAAAAACAAGGTTTGGCATTGATGAGAGCTGTCAACAGATCCACAGAGAGTAGAGATCAATTAACAAATACAAATTAGAGAAGCTCTTTTCAACAGCAAGGTGGTTATAATGGGATTTTTTAAATATATAAGCAGTCACAGAGTTGGAATGGCACAGGAGCAGAACCTTCAGCCCACCACATACACACTTTAAAAATACCTATAGACTTGGCGGTCACAGTGGCGCAGCAGTAGGGTTGCTGCCTTACAGCAAATGCAGAACCGGGTTCGATCCTGACTATGGGCGCTGTCTGTACGGAGTTTGTACGTTCTCCCTGTGATCTGTGTGGGTTTTCCCTGAGATCTTCGGTTTCATCCCACACTCCAAAGACGTACAGGTATGTAGGTTAATTGACTTGGTAAATGTAAAAATTGTCCCTAGTGGGTATAGGATACTTCCAGTATAGTCCCTGGTGCACTCTTTGGAAGTGATGACCTCAAGATACACTGCCAGCTGTGACAATGAATTACACAGATTCACCACCCTCTGACTAAAGAAATTCCTCCTCATCTCCTTTCCAAATGTCTTTGTGGAAACACGAGTGCAAACATCCTCTCCAAGTCCACTCTATCCAGGCCTTTCACCATTGGGTGAGTTTCAGTGAGATTCCCCCCTCATCCTTTGTACATGGATTGATATCATGATCTTTGAACATTCTTTTCATTGAACAGCCAAAGTAGTGTTGAAACAAGGAACTGCAGATGCAGGTTTACAAAAAAAAGGGGAACAAAATGCTGGAGTAACTCAGTGGGTCAGGCAGCATCTTTGGAGAACATGGATAGGTGACGTTTCACATCAGGACCCTTCTTCAGACTGATTCAGAAGGATTCCGACCTGAAACACCGCTTATCCATGTTCCCCCGTGCTGCTGCCTGACCCACTGCGTTATTCCAGCATCTCATGTCTATGTCCAGTTCAGAAAGGCTGCCATAGCATCATAGAGCCTGCATGGAAACAGGCCCTTCGGCCCAACTTGCCCATGCTGGCAAACATGTCCCATCCTCTCCACAAGTGGAAACAACCTCTCCACATCCACTCTATCCAGGACTTTCAGTTGCGGAAGGTGGTGTCAGATGTGGCAGCAAGGTTTGTCCTGAGTATCTTGCTGTGGGATGAAGTCAAGGGAGCTCGTGTCAAAGAGAGTGTAGCGGCCAGCTTCTCGTCTATATCAAATAGCTCCCAAGCTGCCACTTGCATAGATCGGGTCAGCGATAAACGTAATGACTCGAACAAATAATAACAGAGATCCTCCTTGACGTTTAAAATAATACTCTTCTTTATTTGAAGGTGCAATAAACATATTGGCATATATCTTGTCATCGACTGGGTATTAATTGCTAGATAAAATTCCATATCTTACCACAGTCTATGTGATCGTTACTGGTTTCCAGATATTACTTCGACACAGTTTGTATTAATCTTCTTGTTGATAAAACAGGCGATTACGTCTTGGCTAATATATCTTTTGGTGGAGTCTCTGGCTGACCCTCTGTCAGCACCTCCTTGGCTCACACCCCTCTCTCTCGGCCAGCATGTACCCAACAGCCCCCACTCTAGCTCCACCCAGCCCCTACGTAAGCATTGCATTAACTCTATAGTGTCCAAACTACAGCAGGATATAAGGTAATAATATCAATAAGCAAAAAAAACTGCAAAACGGCTCCTACAGAGCAAATCACAGTCGAGGAGGTTTTCAAAGTCTTCCTTCCGGCAGGTACTGATTGGGTGTCTGGTGCCTGATGAATTCATTCTTATCCCTAGTTCTCAACGGGGTAGGATCATGGAGTTTAGACCACAGCTGCCACATTGGTGAAACAGAAGATCTGTGCTTGTTGCAAGTCAATCAACGCATCCTGTGTCAATTTTTAGACTTTAGAGATACAGTGCAGAAATAGGCCCTTCAGCCCACTGAGTCTGCACCGAGCAGCAATTACCCTGTACTCTAACACTATCCAACATATTTTACAACTTACCAAAGCCAAATAACCTACAAACCTGTACGTCTTTTGAGTGTGGGAGGAAACCGTAGCACCCAAAGAAAACCCATGCGGTCACGGGGGAACAGCCAAACTCTGTACAGACAGTATGTATAGTCAGGATCCAACCCGGGTCTCTGGCGCTGTGAGGCAGCAACTCTACCGCTGCACACCACCGTGCCACCCTCTGCATGAATTTGTCAGTGTTAAGCCAAGGGCACAGCATTTACTTTAAAAAAAAACTAATTCATCACCTTCCTTTCATGATAATATTGGAAATGCAGATGTTCTTTGCTGACTGCACATGCTCAATTTGGTTTGCATCCTCATAGAAAGTGTGGCAATCCAACACAAAGGTGACACAAAGGCATGTCGCATTTGCTCCACACAGTTGCCAGGCAATCATCACCTCCAATAAGTGAGTCGAACTACTCACTCTGAAGTTTTTGTTCATCGCACAGTGGCACAGTGCGCAGCACCGTGGTACAACAGCAGAGTTGCTGCCTCACAGCAACAGACACCCGGGTACGATCCTGACTATGGGTGTTGCCTGTACGAAAGTTTGTCCTTTCTCCCTGTGACCACATGGGTTTCTTCCGGGTGCTCTGGTTTCCTCCCACGTTCCAAAGACGTGTAGATTTGTAGGGTAATTGGTTTCTGTAAATTGCCCCTCTTGTGTGTAGGATGGATCGACTGACGGAGCGGACTCGGTGGACTGAAGGGCCTGTTTCCACACTGTGTCTAAACTAAACCATTCACCAAGTAGCAGACATGTGCTACCATTTTCTGGTATAATCTACCACGAGAAATCATCATTATCTCTCCCCTTGTAAATTTTACACAGTATAGGCATATTTTACATGTGAAACTTTTTTTTTTAAACTGCAGATGCAAAAAATCTAACTGAAAAAACATATTCCTCAGTTATATTTAAGCTGTTAACATTTAAGATTAAGAGGCATGAGGATTTTTATTTTAAACTTCAATTAACTCCATTCTTTACTCTAAAATGGAACATCTGCTTGACTATTTTGGAATGCCTGATGTTGTTAAATCCCCAGACAAAAGGAAGCTAATGAGTCTACACTGATTTTGTCTGTCAGATCAGGATCTTAACTCTTCAATACTATGCAACCTCACTTCCCTTTAGAGGAGACTCATATCATTGGCGCTAAATATGAATAACCAAACACTCTGCACAAAGAAAATGGAAGGGGTAAATTTATGAATTGACTATTCCTCTGTTAACTATGCAGGAAGGTACTTCAGATGCTGGTTTATACCGAAGATCATAAGATCATAGGATCATAAGATCATAAGTGATAGGAGTAGAATCAGACCATTCGGCTCATCAAGTCTATTACACCATTCCATTGTGGCTGATCTATCTCTCCCCCCTAACCCCATTCTCCTGCCTTCTCCACAGAACCTTTGCCATCCAAGATAGACAACACGCTGGAGTAACTCAGTGGGTCAGGCAGTATCTCGGGAGAAAAGATGCTGCCTGAGAAGGGAGAAGATATCCGACCCAAAGTATCACCTATTCCTTTTCTCCAGAGATGCTGCCTGACCCGCTGAGTTACCCTAGATTTTTGTGTCTCTGTTGACTGTGTTGGAGTATATTGAGGATACTTAGTTCAGTTCCTATTCTGAGATGACATTACTGTGAGGGAGGAAGTGTTTGATGGAGCCATTGATGTGCAGATTAGGAGAAGGTTCCTGCTGTTTACATTGGGCTTCCATGAGTCTCCTTGAACAAACAATGGGGGTGGCACAGTGGCGCAGTTGCCCCTACACACTGGGGACAAATTACATTTTACGATTTTGCCTAAGCCACTTAACCTACCAACATGTATGTCTTGGAATGTGGGAGGAAACCGGAGCTCCCAGGGAAAACCCACGCGGTCATGGGGAGAACGTACAAACTCCATACAGCCAGCACCTGTTGTCAAGTTTGAAACTGGGTCTCTGACACTGTGAGGCGGCAACTCTACCACTGCGCCACCGTGCCGCCCTGGAGGGTGGCATTGAACAGCTAGTTCAATGTAGTGCCTGGTCTCTGGCAAGGTTAACAACAGTTTGTGAAGGGGAGACGGATGACTGGAATCACGATGACTATTGATCTGCACGGGAGGTGACATGCATTCATGAGTTTTCCCGACTGTCCTCAGGTCATGGGGAAGCTCATTAGATGTGGTGTGCAGCACTGTGGTGGGAAAGATTGAGAATACAGAAGTCAGCAAGTTTGCATGATGTAAAACCACATACTCTGCTGGGCAATGTGCTAGTTTCATTTCCAGAATGAAAAACTAATAAATATCTTCAGGCATGCTCTGCCACTACAGCTTTCCTTAAACATCAGTCTCTAAGTTATAGGGACAGAATTAGGCCAATCGGCCCATCAAGTCTATTCCGCCAAAGACGGACACAAAATGCTGGAGTAACTCAGCAGGACAGGCTGCATCTCCGGAGAGAAGGAATGGGTGACGTTTCAGGTCGAGGCCCTTCTTCGGACCTATTCTGCCATTAAATCATGGCTGATCTATCTTTCCCTCTTAACCCCATTCTCCTGCCTTCTCCCCGTACCCCTTGACACCCGTACTGATCAGGAATCTGTTAATCTCCACCTTAAAACACCCATTGACATAGCCTCCACAACCTTATGAGGCAATGAATTCTACAGATTCATCACCTTCTAACTAAAGAAATTCATCCTCATCTCCTTTTTAATGGCACAACCTTTTATGCTGAGGCTGCACCCTCTGGTCCGAGACCCTCCCATCAGTGGAAACATCCTCTCCACATCTACCTTATCCAGGCCTTTTACCATTCGATAAGTTTCAATGAAGGTTCCCCCTCATCCTTGACAATACACGATTACAATCGAGTGTGCAGATACATGATGATGGAATAATATAGTCAAGATCGAGCCTGGATCTCTGGTACTGTAAAGCAGCAGCTCGACTGACCACTGTGTCACTGTGCGCCCTTTTGTATTTGTTTATTATTACCACATGTACCGAGATACAGAGAAACCTTCATTTGCTTGCAATCCAATCAAATTATACTGTATATGAGTACAACCAAGGGCGTCTACAATTAAAACAAGTGGAAAAATACCACAATGGAGAATGCAGTGTTACAGCATTCCAGTTACATTGGAAAAGTGCAAGGTCCATAGTGAGGTAGGTTGGTTGATCGGGAACTACGCCTTAGCTTATGGGAGGACTGTTCAGTGGTCTAATAACAGTGGAGAGGAAGCTTGGCAGAATCTGGTGGTACGTGCTTTCAACCTTTTATATCTTCTCCACGATGGGAGAGGGGAGAAGAGGGGATCACTCAGGTCTGGCTCACCTGCCGTGGACCGGGAACCCACCCAGAAGGTCCGCCCAGAGAGAAAGGAGTCGGATGGAGAGTCGGTAGGTAGACAGGCTGCAAGAAGGAGTGCATGGCCTCGATGGTGGAGCTGGAGGCCCTGCAACAGCCTGGGGCTCAGCTGGACCGGGCGCCGCTCCAAGAGGCCGAACGCTTGGACCAGACGAGGCATGCAGCGGTGGAGCGGTGGCGGAGGACACCGCGGCTACGCTTGGCCAGGCTAACCCTGCAACCCTGTCAGGAAAACGGGACTTCATGGTTAGGTGAAGAACCTTCCACATTCAACTGGGACTCACAAATGCCTTCAAATCTGGCGACCCTCTGCACTGCCTCAGTGAACCACTGTTATACACTAGTACTGGGTCTGAGATGGTTATCTTTGATGTATCTAAACTCTTAGATAGACACAAAATGCTGGAGTAACTCAGCGGGACAGGCAGCATCTCTGGAGAGAAGGAATGGGTGACGTTTCGGGTCGAGACCCTCCCTCTAAACTCTTATGTATGGTGATACTTGCACTGAACTGTGTACAAAAATGAATTTCACTGTACTTCACGCAGTACATGTGACTAATTAAGTACAATTGAACCATTGAGGAGAAAAATGGTGAAACTGGTTGGGTTTGGGGAAAAAATTAACTTTATGCAACCCCAGGTTCATATTTGCCTCTGACTTGACTTCAAAGCACGTGGATGCCCTTCCACAAAGTGTGGCCAATTCCACCTCTGTAACGATATCCACATTTCTTCTCACGCTGAGGCCCACAAACTCATCTTTGAAACCTCCCTCAGTAGAAAAACAAGGCCAGTGAAGTGCCAGAGCCCAAAAAAACTTTGTTCATTTCTTTGTTGACGTGTTACGATTAAAACAAAAACCATTCAGGATAATACCTCCAACATCCAAATATATACAGAATTTCAATAGGTTAACATAGACTTCTAGCGTTTGAATATTTTGTTGATAACTAAATAAAAAAAACAAAATTGAACATTTGGAAAAATCATTTCTTCCCCAACAATCAAATGCCTTGCAGCAACTGAGTGGTTTCCATGCCAAATTTAACAGCTGCTTTCAAAATGTTGGGAATGGCTTTCAAATAGCATGTTAATGACCAATTGCATGTGTGTACAGGATGAGACCAGCAGTGAGTTTATCAGTTCATAAGTTCTAGGAGCAGAATTAGGCCACTCAGCCCATTAAGTCTACTCCATCATTCAATCATGGCTGATCTATCTTTCCGTCTCAACCCCATTCTGAATGAATGAGTTCATTGGCCAAGTATGTGCATATGCAAGGAATGTGCCTTGGTGCTCCGCTCACAAATGACAACACAAACATACAGTTAACAATTACGAATAAAGCATAAACACATCAAAACAATAAGGATACACCATTACGGTCTAAACATGTGGGTGAAAATAAACCAAAGCAAAAAAGAGACTACAGACTTTGGTTATTGAGTAGAACTACCACTCGTGGGGAAAAAAGCTGTTTTTATGTTTGGCTGTGGCTGCTTTGACAGTCCAGAGTCACCTTCCAGAGGGAAGTGCTTCGAAGAGTTTGTGGCCAGGGTGAGAGGGGTCAGAGATGATCTTGCCCGCTCGCTTCCTGGCCCTTGCAGTGTACAGTTCGTCAATGGGGGGAAGGTTGCAGCCAACAACCTTCTCAGCTGTGCGAACGATCCGTTGCAGCCTCCGGATGTTGTGCTTGGTGGCTGAGCCAAACCAGACCATGATGGAGAAGGTGAGGACGGACTCAATGATAGCAGTATAGAATTGGACCATCATTGCCTGAGCAAGATTGTGTTTCTTCAGTTGCCGCAGGAAGTACATCCTCTGTTGGGGCTTTTTGACTGTGGAGTCGATGGTGGCCCCCCATCTCCTGACTTCTCCCCATAACCCCTGACACCCTTACTAATCAAGAACCTGTCAATATCTTGATAGTTAAAAATCTTCATTGATTTGGCCTCCACAGCCATCTGTGGCAATGAATTCCCCAGATTCACCACCCTCTGACTGAATGAATTCCTCCTCTTCTCCTTTCTAAAGACATGTTCTTTAATTCTGAGGCTATGGCCTCTTGTTTCTGGACTCTACCAGTAGTGGAAATAACCTCTCCGCATCCACTCTATCCAGACCTTTCATTCTTCAGTAAAGTTTCAATGTGATCCCCCCTCATCCTTCTAAACTCCAGCGAGTACAGGCCCAGTGCCGTCAAACCCTCATCATATCTCAACCCAATAATTCCTGGGATCAGTCACAGCAGTAACCTGACCATCAGCAATATCAGGCAAATTAGTTTTTTTTCAGGTGAGAAGGGGAAAGTTTAATAGAAATGTGCGGGGCTGTTTGTTTTTACACAGAGAATGATAAGGGCCAGGGGGGGTTGGTGGAGGCAGATACGACTGTGGTGTTTGAGAGGCATTTAGATCGTCACATAGAAATGCAGGCAGTGGAGGGATATGGATCAAGTGAGGGCAGAGAAGACCAGTTTAAACTTAGCATCATGTGGATGATCAGCCATGATCACAATGAATGGTGGTGCTGGCTTGAAGGGCCGAATGGCCTCCTCCTGCACCTATTTTCTATGTTTCCATGTTTCTATGATCGGCACAGATATTGTTGGCCGAAGGACCTGTTTCTACCAGGCAAAAATAAAATCAAAGATCTCTACAACTTTGTGAATAGATGTAGGAAATGCTAGAAATTATTTTTAAAAGCATTGTAGGTTTGTAATATATACAACCCAAGGGCACATATGTGGGGTAGTAGGATGGGAAAAGAGGCCAACATGGTCAAGGGAGCATGGAGGTCATGTTAAGAGAGGCAACAGGCAGATTTGCATTAGTACAGGTGTCACGGGTTATGGGGAGAAGGCAGGAGAATGGGGTTAGGAGGGAGAGATAGATCAGGCATTATTGAATGGCGGAGTAGACGATGGGCCAAATGGCCTAATTCTACTCCTATCACTTATGATATTATGATTTTGTAGGTATATAAGTCACAGCTAGTTAGCGTAAAGATAAACACAGAATGATGTAAACCAGGCTTAGGGCATTAAAACTAATCATGAGAGTGGAAGAGTTCTTTATTACACCCATTTGTCAGAAAAATATGTGGATGTTCATTTAATTAATTAAGAGGAAGTAGACAGTTGAAAGTTACTCTCAAGGGAGAGAAAATGAGGATGAATAATTGCTAACAAACGTTGATAGCTGATGAATTATTTCAAAAATGTGACGCAGGTCGACCACCAAATTTCGGGCAACTGGTGGTCGGACAACATCACAAGAGTGCGTGTGAAATCCCCCCTGCCTTTCGGACCTGAGACCCTCTGCACAGTGTTTCCAGTGTGATCCTCTGGAGCAGTGTCACCGACTGCAAGTGTCAATGTCATCGGAAAGGTATGAGGAAGGAGGGAGATCGCTGAGTGGGAGGAAAGGGATTTGAAAGGGCACGGTGAACGATGGATGGTCTGAAGTATCCTTTGGTCATGTTGTCAGGAGTGAGAGTAGCCAATGCACACATGCATTATTCCTGTTCTCATATGACCATCAGCGAAGTCTCTAAAGAACAGCGGTAGAGTTGCTGCTTTACAGCGAATGCAGCGCCGGAGACTCAGGTTCGATCCTGACTATGGGTGCTGCACTGTAAGGAGTTTGTACGTTCTCCCCGTGACCTGCGTGGGTTTTCTCCGAGATCTTCGGTTTCCTCCCACACTCCAAAGACGTACAGGTATGTAGGTTAATTGGCTGGGTAAATGTAAAAATTGTCCCTAGTGGGTGTAGGATAGTGTTAATGTACGGGGATCGCTGGGCGGCACGGACTTGGAGGGCCGAAAAGGCCTGTTTCCGGCTGTATATATATGATGATAACTCATTAATAAAACTTAATTAAAAGTATGCATCTTATCTGATGATGACATTGTAACCCATTTATATTTACATCAAATTACACAAAAATAATCTAATTATCAATTTAGTTTGATTCTGTTTAGTTTAGAGATACAGCGTGGAAACAAGCACTTTGGCCCACCAAGTCCGCGCCGACCTGCGATCACCGCGTACACTTGCACTATCCTGCACACTCGGGACAACTTACAATTTTATCAAAGCCAATTAATCTACAAACCTGCATGTCTTTGGAGCATGGGAGAAAACCGGAACACCCGGATTTAACCCACGCGGTCACAGGGAGAATGTGCAAACTCCATACAGACAGCAGCCATGGTCAGGATCGATCCAGGTCTCTGGTGCTGTGAGGCAGCAACTCTACCATCGCGCTGCTGTGCCACCCTAATTATCATGAGCATATCTTAAATAACTATTTTTGCAAAAAATAAAAGGCGCTGGGACATGAGCAAATAATTAAACAAATGTTAACAACTTAATGTAAATTTCAATGTGCTCAAATTGTAATTTGAAATCAGATACCAAAGATTGATGTAATTAATATAAGCTAAGAAAATTAATATAAGCTGAACTAAAATTAAAGTCAATAAGTTGTGGTCAGCACAGTGGTGCAGCAGTGGAGTTGCTGCCTTACAGCGCCAGAGGCCTGGGTTTGATCCTGACTACATGTGCTGTCTGAATGGAGTTTGTACGTTCTTCCCGTGACCGCATGGGTTTTCTCTGGGTGCACTGGTTTCCTCCCACACTCCCTGGACATGCAGGTTTGTAGGTTAATTGGCTTCTGTAAATTGACCCAAGTCTGGTTGGCCCATTACTGAATTACTTTAAAACTAATGGAGTACATGCCAGGAACGGCCTTCAAATGTTTGTTTTAGACAATAGACAATAGACAATAGGTGCAGGAGTAGGCCATTTGGCCCTTCAAGCCAGCACCGCCATTCAATGTGATCATGGCTGATCATTCTCAATCAGTACCCCGTTCCTGCCTTCTCCCCATACCCCCTGACTCCGCTGTCCATAAGAGCTCTATCTAGCTCTCTCTTGAATGCATTCAGAGAATTGGCCTCCACTGCCTTCTGAGGCAGAAAATTCTACAGATTCACAACTCTCTGACTGAAAAGGTTTTTCCTCATCTCCGTTCTAAATGGCCTACCCCTTATTCTTAAATTGTGGCCCCTGGTTCTGGACTCCCCCAACATTGGGAACATGTTTCCTGCCTCCAACCCCTTAATAATCTTATACGTTTCGATAAGATCCCCTCTCATCCTAAATTCCAGTGTTTTGGAAAACTCAGCACTTAAATGAAGACCAGAGAGATGGGAGGGCTTGAATTATAAAGGGAGATTGGATAGGCTGACTCCCCACAGCAGAGAGACTTAGATGGTGATGTGATAGAGATATGTATAGTTCTGAGAGCAACGGATAGAGCCGATGGTCAGAATCTGTTTCCCATAATGGGAACCGAAGATAATCACAAAATACTGGAGTAGCTCAGAAGACCAGGCAGCATCGAAGGGAAAAGGAACAGGTGACATTTCAGTTCAGATCTGTCTTCAGACCGTGATGTCTAAAAGGGTTTAAGGTGAGAAGGAGGTGGTTTAAGTTTCCCAGAGTAGGGGAATCAAGATCAAGAGGACATCAGTTTAAGGTGAAGGGGGAACAATTTAATCGGTACCTGAGGGGTGACTTTTTTGCACAAAGTGTGGTAAGTGTATGGAACGAGCTGCCAGAGGAGATATTTGAGGTAGGTACTATAAAAACATTTAAGAGACATTTGGACAGGTACATGGATAGGATGTTTAGAGAGATATTAGCCAAAAGCAGGCAGATGGGATTAGTGTAGATGGGGCATGTTTGTCATCATGGGCAAGTTATGTGGAAGTGCCTGTTTCCACACTGTAATGACACTGTAATGACTCTTAATTGGAACTGACAGCTAAATTTTTCACACAAAAAAATTGACACCTGAAGGTGTTGGAAAAGGCAAGAACTTTGGTGACTTTAAGATGAATCTTGACAGGTAGTTGAATAGCGGGGCACAGAGCAATATGGCTTTAATGCTGGCAGGGAGGATTAGTATAGATAGGCATGATTGTTGGCACAGACGAAGGGCCTGTTTTTATGATGTACAACACGAGGACTATAACACGAAATACAACCACCCAATTTTTTTGGCAAATTCTCTGCTGGGAGATATTTGCCTATTCAAAAATCAGCAAAATGCCACCAACTCCTTAGACTGAAACAAATAATAAATGGAAGATAGACACAAAGTGTTGGAGTAACTCAGCGGGTCAGGCAGCATCTCTGGAGAAAAAGGAACAGATGACGTTTCGGGTCAGAACGTTTGAAGAATTGGTCCAACCCAAAAAACCTCCTTTGATCCAGAGATGCTGCCTGACCCGCTGAGTTACTCCAGATTTTTGTGCCTATTTTCGGTGTAAACCAGCATCTGCAGTTCCTTCCTCACATAAAAAACAAATCAATGGATACCACGCAAAAACTCTTTTCCAATGCAATCATGTGGAGTTATCCTAGCCTTTTACAGGCCAGACGGCCAGCATCAGATGAGCAATCCAACATGCAAGGCCCCTCGCTGCTAAAAGACAAAATGACCTCACGTGAAAAGGCGACACGGAGGCGCAGCATTACAGTTGCTGCCTTACAGCGCCAGAGACCCAGGTTCGATCCTGACTACGGGCGCTGCCTGTAGGGATTTTTACATTTTCCCTGTGACCTCTTGGGCTTTCTCCGGGAGCTCAGGTTTCAACCCAACACTCCAAAGATGTACACGTTTGTAGGTTTAATTGGCTTTGATAAAGAATTGTAAATTGTCCCTCGTGTGTAGGATGGTGCTGTGCACGGGAATCACAAGTGTGTGTACAATAGTGTTAGTGTACGGGGATCACTGGTCGGAGTGGACTCGGTGGGCCGAAGTGCCTGTTTCCACGCTGTATCTCTAAACTAAACTAAAACTAAATAAAGTGTATTTGAGATTCAGTCCATTGTCAGTTGGAAATCCCCACAATGGTTCTTCTCTTGGGATAAATAATTGGATTGTTCATTGACAAAGTACTCGGTTAGGGGCCAAATGTCATTTTTTTAAAGTTTATTCAACAACAGATAATGAAATATCCACGTGGCAAGATTGCTGCTGGTTCCTATTTGCAGCAAAATGTCAAACGAAAGTACGACAAGCCCATTCTCAATTTGTCATGCATAACGAAAAGCGAGGAAAGGTCAACTCATCACCGAGAGATCGTCAGGTTAAACACCACTGCACAACACCAAGGAGATAACGCTTAAATGTCTTCTGTTTCAATGCTGACATTAACAAAATGAAGGCACAGTTAGTAACCTGTCAGGTTTTCCCTGAACACTGCTGAATCTATTTTAAATCTGCACGGAGAAATAGTGTAGAAAATATCCACCTAGCTCACTCGTAGTGACCTTGGTAAGTCAAAGAACATGAAATGTTAATTCACACAAAGGGTGGTGGTTGTGTGGAACGAGCTGCTGGAGGAGATAGTTGAAACTATCGCATCGTTTAAGAAACATTTAGACAGGTACATGGACAGGACAGGTTTAAAGTGATATGGGCCAAACACAGGCAGGTGGGCCGAGTGTAGACGGGGCTTGTTGGTCAGCCTGGGTAAGATGGGCCAAAGGCGTGTTTCCGTGCTTTAAGACTCTACGATTAAATACAATAACTTTCCAAATATTCCTTACTACTAAACATCAAATGACTCTTTTACAAACCTGATCCAGGATACAGTTAACCCCTGCTAGTAAAGACAAATGTGGGTCCCTTGAAAGCAGAGACGGGTGAGATTATTATGGGTAACAAGGAAATGGCGGAAGATTTGAACAGGTACTTCGGATCTGTCTTCACTCAGAAAGATACGAACAATCTCCCAGATGTACTAGAGGATAGAAGATCTAGGGAGACAGAGTAACTGAAATAAATTTGCATTAGGCGAGAAATAGTATCGGGGAGACTAATGGGACTGAAGGCTGTTAAATCCCCAGGGCCTGATGGTCTGCATCTCAGGGTTCTCAAGGAGGTGGCTCTAGAAATTGTGGACGCATTGGTAATCATTTTCCAATGTTCAATAGATTCAGGATTAGTTCCTGTGGGTTGGAGGGTAGCTAATGTTATCCCACTTTTCAAGAAAGGAACTAGAGAGAAAATGGGGAATTATAGACCAGTTAGCCTGACATCGGTGGTGGGGAAGATGCTGGAGTCAATTATTAAAGTGGTAATAACTGCGCATTTGGATAGCGATGAAAAGATTGGACCAAGTCAGCACGGATTTATGAAGGGGAAATCATGCTTGACTAATCTTCTGGAAAGACTGGGGCTTCTATTCACTGGAGTTTAGAAGGATGAGAGGGGATCTTATAGAGACGTATAAAATTATAAAAGGACTGGACAAGCTAGATGCAGGAAAAATGTTCCCAATGTTGGGGGAGTCCAGAACTAGGGAACACAGTCTAAGAATAAAGGGGAGGCCATTTAAAACTGAGGTGACAAGAAACGTTTTCACCCAGAGAGTGGTGAATTTGTGGAATTCTCTGCCACAGAAGGCAGTGGAGGCCAATTCACTGGATGAATTTAAAAGAGAGTTAGATAGAGCTCTAGGGGCTAGTGGAAGCAAGGGATATGGGGAGAAGGCAGGCACGGGTTACTGATTGTAGGTGATCAGCCATGATCACAATGAATGGCGGTGCTGGCTCGAAGGGCCAAATGGCCTCCTCCTGCACCTACTTTCTGTTTCTGTATTTCTATGAAGTGCCCAGCAGTCCCGGAAATTCCCCATGGTGCCCATGGACACCACGCTTTCCTTTTTGAGGGACACCCGGGCTCGGAACTAACCCTGGAAAAGGGGTGGCAGTCGGGTCGTGCACAGTCCTCGTCTGCCTGGCGCTATGACCCACGAATGTCCAGCTAGCCGGGCCTAGGAGCAACTCAACCAGGACATCTTCAGCTCTACCCTCTCCCCCATGCACAGAGATGAGGATGGTGGGAATGAAGTGCTGCCAGAAATCAAGGAGGTCAAACAGAGGCTGCAACCTCACACACTCCATGTAGATGTGGAACACACACTCTCCCAACCAGCAGAAGTGGCCAGTCTGTGAACCGGCTCAGGATTCTGCTGCTCGGTTGGCAATTTTGTCTTCAAGTGATGGATTTAGTTTAGTTTTGAGATACAGTGCAGAAACAGTCCCCTCGGTCCACCCCGTCCACGATACCCGCACGCCAACACAATCCTACACACACCAGGGAAAATTTGCAATTATTCAAAGCCAATTAACAGACAAACCTGTACATCTTCGGCATGTGGGAGGAAACTGGAGATTCTGGAGAAAACCCACGCAGGCCACAGGGAGAACGTACAAACTCCGTACAGACTAGCACGCCGAAGGGCGTGTTTCCGCGCTGTATGACTGCATGATTAAATACACTAACTTGCCAAATATTCCTTACTACTAAACAGCAAATGACTCTGTTACAATCCTGATCTAGGATAAAGTTAACTCCTGGAGTGCCCAGCGGTCCCGGATTTCCCCCATGGTGCCCGTGGACAATGCGCACTCCTTTTCGAGGGACACCTGGGTGCGGACGTAACCTCGTCAGGATCAAACCCAGGTCTCTGGAGCTGTAAGTCAGCAACTCCACTGCTGCACCACTGTGCCGCCCCAAGGGTGAGGGTTTTGTGATAGTTTGATCTGCAAATGCTATTGTAAATAACGGAATTAATTTATTTTGTGTAAAAAATAACTGCAATTACTTGAAGTGATTTACTTTGGTGTGGAAAGTGATATAAACCATCGTATGGCCATCTTCCCTGTGACAAGAGGGGGTCTTGTTGGAACCTTGATCGTAATTATAAAGAAAGCATTTTAAAGAAATGCTTTTTAAAAGAATTTTAAAGCATAAAGAAAGCATTTCCGCGCTGTAGAATCTAAATCTAAAAAAAAAAATCTAAAAAAGGATCTCACGGAAGAGGCTATTCCCAAATCGGGAAACTCCAAGCCTGACCGCTGTATGTTTGAAATGTACTGAAGACAGAATGCATTTTCAAAAAGAAGCCTTGTCTCTTCTTGTTCTTCCTCTTATCCTGAGAAGGTCCCTCAGGGTAGAGAATGAGCTGTTTGAAACTTGAAGAAGACAAGCTTGAAGAAGCCTAAAGGAGGGTCACGACCCAAAAGGTCACCTCTTCTGAAGAAGGGTCTCAACCCGAAACATCACCTATGTCTTTTCTCCAGAGTTGCTCCAGCATGTTGTATCTATTATCGATTTAAACCAGCATCTGCACTTCCTTCCTGCACATGCGTTGTCTCAGTTTAGTTTAGTTTACTTTACTTTAATTTACTTTAGCTCACTTTAGTTGAATGACACAGCATGGAAACAGGTCCTTTTGATAACTGAACTGCAGGCTCTCTTTACTCCTGTACATTTCCAACAATCATTCTGGCAAATGTCAGATAGGATAACAACAAGGTTGATATAATCACTCAAAAAGTTATGAAACAAGCAACAATAATAGCTGCATTTGTGCTGGCATGTCGAACCTGCAATCTGATTTGATAAATGTTGGTGTTAAAATAGACACCACGCAGTTCTATGCACTTCCCCGTCATACATACGGAAGGAACCGCAAATGCTGGTTTAAACTAGATAGATGCAAAATGTTGGAGTAACTCAGTGGGACAGTCAGCATCTCTGGAGAGAGGAGGTGGGTGGTGAAGTTTCGGATCGAGGCTCTTCGTCCATTGTTGTCCACAGCCTGTCCATTGTTGTGCTGGAATAAATAGGAGTGATGGATCTGCCTAATAAACATGCGCTGTAAATGGCCACAGAGTACTGGAGTAACTCAGCGGGTCAGGCAGCATCTCTGGAGACCACAGAGAGGTGACATTTCAGGTCACGACCCTTCTCCAGTCCGTCAGAAGAAGGGTCTCTCTCGATACAAAACGTCACCTATTCATGTTCTCCAGAGAAGCTGCCTGACCCGTTGAGTTACGCCAGCACTTCTGTGTAGTAACCAGCATCTGCAGTTCCTTGTTTCTGCAATGAATGCCGCTTTGCCACTGCTGGCCCATTGCACAATAAACAACAATTGTTTTTCAATGCAATCAACATCAAGGTAACAAACAGGTTGCTGCACTCCAGAAACGTCTGTGCAATAATGACAGCTGATGTTTGGAAGGTTGTTCTACAAATAAAATAAACGTGGAGAGTGGAGAGAGTAGAATACAAAGTGCTGGAGTAACTCAGCTGGTCGGGCAGCTTCTCTGGAGCACATAGAAAGGGAAAGGTTTGGGTCAGGACACTGCTTCAGAGTCTGACCTGAAACATCACCTGTCCATGGCCTTCAGAGAGGCTGTCTAACCTGCTGTGTTAGTCCAGCACTTTGTGCTCTATGAAAGATTCCAGCATCTGCAGACTCCAGTGTGTATACATGAGAGGAGAGAGACCAAGCACCTGTCATGAAGGCTTCCCTATAAAACTGCGCTATATTACTTTCTAATATCGCCATTTGGTGAGTTCAAATCCAAATGCCAAAATTCCTACAGGAAGAAAATTGCACGTGAGATAGCCGTAGAAAACGATGTCTTGATCTGAGCATCATAACTGGACTTAAAAGGAAGGCCTTCAGCAATTATTTTACCCGAATCACAATCTTAGAGAGTCACAGAATTATACAGCATGGAAACAGGCCCTTCAGCCCATCTTGCCCACAACGACCAACATGTCCCATGTACACCAGTCCCAACTGCCTGCGTTTGCCCCAGATCCCTCTAAACCTGTCCTATCCATGTACTTTTTAAACGTGATGGCACACCTTCTCTGACAGTTCATTCCATCTGCCCACCACCCTTTGTGGTAGGTACATGGAACCATATAGGTATGTAACATATAGACAATAGACAACAGGTGCAGGAGGAGGCCATTCGGTCCTTCGAGCCAGCACCGCCATTCAATGTGATCATGGCTGATCATTCTCAATCAGTACCCCATTCCTGCCTTCTCCCCATACCCCCTGACTCCGCTATCCTTAAGAGCTCTATCTAGCTCTCTCTAGAATGCATTCAGAGAATCGGCCTCCACTGCCTTCTGAGGCAGGGAATTCCACAGATTCACAACTCTCTGACTGAAACAGTTTTTCCTCATCTCAGTTCTAAATGGCCTACCCCTTATTCTTAAACTGTGGCCCCTTGTTCTGGACTCCCCCAACATTGGGAACATGTTTCCTGCCTCTAATGTGTCCAACCCCTTAATAATCTTATATGTTTCGATAAGATCTCCTCTCATCCTTTTAAATTCTGGAGTCCATTATACTTGTCCCCTCAGTAAATCTTTCCTCCCCTCACCGTCAGCCTATGCCCTCTGTTTCTGCATTTCCATGCCATGACTCTCTGATTCTCTATCTGAAACAAAAACAGGAAACGACGGAGACATGTGGGAATCAACATTTCAGGTCAAAGACTCTTTATCAGAACATGATTCCCAGAAAATCAGTTTTTATTCTCACAGATGTTCCCTGATGGAACATCACAGCTTCCGTTGCTATTGTCTTATTGTCAAGGAGCTGTATAACTCCTTGCCATCCTCACTTGACTTGCTGCTTGTCATTTAAATCCCAGAGTCGCTCATGGCACACGCTCTACCTTGCGTTCTGCTCCTTTGACCACAATGATGCACTGCACTGCACTGCATCCCACACCTGGGGATGTCATCCAAAGACATTTCTCTCTCTCAACAAATTATACATTTGTTCAGCCGCAGAGATGCAATCCATCATTTCCTTTGTCGTTTATAACCTATTGCCCATGGCAATAACAGAATCAAGCAGATTCACACTGTACCCAATACTCAAGTCAAAGATTTTCTACTTGCTTAGAAAAAGAAGAGCTAAGTTGCAATTGTTTCAAATGCACCTTGCGTTTCGCCACAGACAAGATTCTACTCTGTGATAATCAGTGGAGGTTTCGCATTTCTCAAAGAAATATATTTTTGACACCCATAAACATTAGCATTAGGAGACGAAACGTCACCTATCCGTGCGCTCCAGAGATACTCCCCGATCTGCTGTGTTACTCCAGCATTCTGTGTGGTTCTTGACCCATAACATCACTTATCCATGTTATCTAGGGATGCGATGAGTTTCTCCAGCACTTTGTGTGGGTATCGACCCGAAACATCACCTATCCACATTCTCCAGAGACACTGTCGGACCTGTTGAGTTATTCCAGCACTTTGTGTGGGTCTCAACCCAAAACGTCACCTATCCATGTTCTCTGGAGGTGCTGCCTTACCCACTGAGTTACGCCCGCACTTTGTGTCCACCAGTCAATCTTCCTTCTACCTTGTCACAGTAAATGAGGTGACGTGCAATTTTCTTTTATCATGCAACGTAGAATCCGTCACACTGCGGCTGAAATGGAGGTTCTCCCTGTAAATCTGGAACGTCTCCGTGACAGATAGTTAAAACCAGGAAAAGTGTCTCCATCCTCTCCCTCTTGAACAGCTTCCATCGGTCTGTGAAAGTGGGAGACTTAATGCTGCAATGTATTTGGTTGTAGTATCAAATTGCTGAAGGTCAGTCTCCAATAATATCAAGGATGAATCTCACACCCTTTTGGCCGTTTAAATGCTTCTCAAATGTTTCTCGTGTTTCAGAGGCATTCGACAGACAGGTGAATCGGCAAAGAATTGAGGGAAATAGACGACTGTATGTGCAGACAGGTGTGCGTTTACATCTGGATCATGTTACAAAGGACAACATGGACCGAAGGGCTTAATCCAGTTAATCCTTGCCCAGAGGGGAGATTGATAACCAGAGAACATAGAATTAAGGTGAGGGGGGAAAGATTTAAATGGAATCTGAGGGGTAACTTTTTCACACAAAGGGTGGTGGGTGTATGGAACCAGCTGCCTGAGGAGGCTGTGAGGCAGGTACTATTGCAATGTTTAAGATATTTTAAACAGGTACACGGATAGGACAGGTTTAGAGGGGTATGGGCCAACTGCAGGCAGGTGTGACTCATGTAGATGGGGCATCTTGGTCGGTATGAGGTGGTTAAGCCAAAGGGCCTTTTTCCACACTGTATCACTATGATTAAATACAATAACTTGCCAAAACATTCCTGTTTTATGTATTACCTCCCTTGGCAGTGTGTTCCAGGCATTTTCCATACTATGTTAAAAAAGACTTTGCCTCATACATCCCCTTAAAGGTTTCTCTCTCACGGTAGATGAGTGAATGCATCTGGAGGGGTTGATGAGTGAATGGGGAAAATAAAAACGATGAGATTAATTTGTGGGAACTAACTGCAGACGCTTGTTTACACCGAAGATGCACGCAAAATGCTGGAGTAACTCAGTGGGTCAGTCAGCATCTCTGGAGAAAAGGAACAGGCAACGTTTCAGGTTGGAATCCTTCTACAGACTGGAAGATAGACTTGGGATTAAGTGGATCAGTGTAAATGGATTCTTGATGGTTGGCGTGGACTCGATGGCTCGAAGGGCCTATTTCCGAGCTGCCTTGTTATTGATGACAATAACAAGTGGCCCAGACAACTGGCACAGTTTTTGCAGCTTCAGGTGAACTGCCGCCCTCCCCCTCTTAGTGCAAGAAAGCAAATCAGCAGTTAATGTCATATCTTTGTTGGGTACGTCAAACAATCCTTGTTACAGGCGTACACCAGCCCTATCCCCCACCCTACGGTGGCACGGTGGTGCAGCGGTAGAGTTGCTGCCTTACAGCGAATGCAGCGCCGGAGACTCAGGTTCGATCCTGACTACGGGCGCCGTCTGTACGGAGTTTGCACGTTCTCCCCGTGACCTGCGTAGGTTTTCTCCGAGATCTTCTGTTTCGTCCCACACTCCAAAGACATACAGGTATGTAGGTTAATTGGCTGGGCAAATGTAAAAATTGTCCCCAGTGTGTGTGTAGGATAGTGTTAATGTGCGGGGATCGCTGGGCGGCACGGACTCAGTGGGCCGAAGGGCCTGTTTCCGCACTGTATCTCTAAATCTAAAAATTCTAAAAAACCCTAGCTGTCTTGCTACTTTCACTGTGTTTGTACCCCTTCGTTTGTATCACCTCCTCCACAGCCAACAATGGACCATTGTGGGTTCCACCTTTCCTGAGTCATCAGTTGTTAGCTCTGATTTGTTCTGTACCTTTTCATGCCTCTAGTTTCCCTCTCCCCTCACTCTCAGTCTGAAGAAGGGCTTTGACCAGAAACATCATCTATTCCCTTTTCTCCAGAGAAAAGGCCCGCTGAGTTACTCCAGCACTTTGTGTCTGCCCTCAGATCAATGTTTGGGCACCTTTTTATAATCATTGCAAATCAGGGTCGGGCGTCTCAAGAGTTCAGGAAGTTCTCGAGTTCAATTTGGAATCTGCACTGTTTGCTGGACTTAAATAGAATGGTGGTAGATGATTAAACTGCCCTGTGTGCATCAGGCCTTTTGTCTGCTGGTTTATAAATGTGGATAATAGTTGAAGTGTATTTGGCTCTCGCTGTGATATTGTGCAGTTGATGTGAAGAGCCTGCAGTATTATTGTCAAGGCTGCCATGAGAAGTAGGGGGCGGGAGGGGGAGCAACAGAATTGAAGGAACCAAAGAATGGAGACAAATGAAAACTTCTGAAAAAAAAGGCTGAAAGGGATTTTTTAGACTTTGTGAATTCTTTAAATAAAAGCAAGTTTGCTGACCACGATCTGCTCCAACGTCGCAGATGACGTTTAGAGACACATCGCGGAAACAGGCCCTTCAGCCCATCAAGTCCACAGGCCCTCCCACAGCTCCCCCCACCCCCGCCCCCGCCCTCCTCATCCCCCCACCCCCACTCCACCCCTCCCTCCCCCACCAAACCAAAGCCTTTTAGTTTAGAGATAAAGTGTGGAAACAGGCCCTTCGGTCCACAAAGTCCACGCCGACCAGCGATCACCTCGTCGGGACGATTACACACTAGGGACAATTTACAATTTACAGAAGCCAAGTAATCTACAAACCTATATGTATTTGGTGTGTGGGAGGAAACCAGAGCATCTGGAAAAAAACTCACAGAAAGTGCAAACTCCCTACAGACAGCACTAGTCTGAGAAAGGATCTCAATCCGAAACGTCATCTATTCCTTTTTTCCAGAGATGCTGCTTGACCCGCTGAGTTACTCCAGCATTTTGTGTCTATCTTTGGTGCAAACCAGCATCTGCAGTTCCTTCCTACACTAAAGAAAACTAGATGCCATTTTGTGTATTCCATCTTAAGGTTGTTTAGACTATTGACATCTCATATCGCACTGGAGAACCTGCATGACAGTAATTTCCCAATGTGTGAGGTACCACCTTCACACAAAGTGGCATTTTACAGTCAATTAATTCCTTTGGAAATGTAATCACGTTGTAATGCAGGAGACACAGCAGCCAATTTGTGCCCAAAATGCTCCCATAAGGGAAGGCATTCACAGCCGATGGTTCTTATTGACAGAGGTGAGTGAAATAGAGAATCAGGATAATCAAGTCTTTTCCAAGTTGGCAAGCTACCAATATTGTGGTGCCTGCAGGGATCAGCGCATAGACCTCAATGATTTACCATCAATACCATTGAATTTGTTGGAAGGACCAAGTGTATTGTTGCCACATTTGCTGCCAAGAGCAAATAAAGAAATAGATAAGAAACTGAGAATGTAGGAACAAGGAACTGCGGATGCTGGTTTACCAAGGAAAGACACAACATACTGTCGCAACTGAGCAGCATCCTTGGAGAACATGGATAGGTGACCCTTCTTCAGACGGATCAGTTTGAAGAAGGATCCCGACCCAAAACGTCACCCATTCCTTCTCGCCAGAGATGCTGCCTGTCCTACTGAGTTACTCCAGCATTTTGTGTCTTTCACCTATCCAAGTTCTCCAGGGATATTTCCTGGCCCATGGAGTTATTCCAGTATTTTGCGTCTTTCCTAGATGAAAAATAGAGTTGTGGAGAGGACAAAAGATGCTGGCTAAGTGATAAATGAAACATGTGGAGAATGGAGATGGAGATAGAGTCAGCAAAACAAGTGGGTAACATTTGGGCCGCTGGAGTAGCATGTTCGGTTGGGTGGATGGGAGAATGAGAAAGTAGAATGTTGCTTAAGGAAGGAGATACTACAGAATGCTATAGAGGCGGGTCTATTCACAAAACAAAATGTTCATCGGATGTAGGGGCTTGCAGAGAAATGATGGGCAAGTGTCTTGAAGAGAATTGATGGGGTTAGTCTAGAATTGATGGGATTAGTTTATTTAAAAAGCCGCCAACCACTTGAGAACGTGTCTGTTGAACAGTGTGACAAAGAACTGCTTGTGAACTCAAAGTTACAATTGATTGACAAGACAGGACTGTGAATAATAATCCCTCCGTGGTACAAAGGCACATCACGCTCACCCTATATAGATAAGGTAGCCTGGTTTTTAGTAGTGTGTTCTGTGTGAAAGTTGTTAGTTGAATGTTCAATGATTTTTGGCTGTCAGTTATGTAACCAAACCAACACACATTCGCAAGAAACCCAGGTGGTCACAGGAAGATCATACAAATTTGTCACAGACATGTTGGATTTCAAGTCCAGCTGAAATGGAAAAGTTTGATTTGAACAGAAGGCAAATCCGCAACATGTTTGCCAGGTTTGTTCATGTAATACTCCTTGCTTCAACTTAAGTACAGTGCTGGTTCCAAAAAGCTTAACATCTACAAAACTCTGATGTAGACAAGTTACTGGATGTTTCTTCCCAGCTGCAATCAGGCAAATAAACCATCCTGTCACCAACTAGAGAGTGGTCCTGACCTCCCATCAACCTCTTTGGAGACCCTCGGGCTATCTTTAATCGGACTTTACTGGACTTTATCTTGCACTAATTGTTATTCCCTTCCTCCTGTATCTGGACATTGTGGATGGCTTGATTGCAATCATGTATAGCCTTTCACTGTACCTCAGAACACGTGAGAACAAACTAAATTAAACTAATGCTGCAAAAATAGTTTTGGCAATTACTCTGAAAAAAGTCCTGATATTCACTCTCTGTTGGGCTCCAGGATTATTCTGGGGGTCTCTTGCAATGATTGATTTCTTCAGCAGTGCGGCATACAAGTAGGAGAGACAAAATAATTGCAGGGCCATTAAAGCAAATTGACTTTTTTATTATTTTCTTTGATTAATTTTGGTTGGGAGCTGTCAATGGACTGGAGGTGTGGAGGCAGGGTTTGTTTGGGAGCTGTCAATGGACTGGAGGTGTGTGGAGGCAGCGTAAAACCAAATACTACCCATGCAAGATATCAAAACTCTCTCCACTTTCTAAATGGCGTGAGGAGATGGTGCAATTCAATGGTGGACATCTGAATGTCCGTTGACACTGCAGGGGGGAAGCAGGGGGGGGGAGGCAGAGTATTGATACTGCATGGGGGAGCGGGGGGGGCAGAGTATTGACATTGCATGGGGAAGCAGGTGGGAGGGCAGAGTACTGATACTGCATGGGGGAAGCTGGGGGGGCAGAGTCTTGATACTGCATGGGGGAGCGGGGGGGGCAGGGTATTGATACTGCATGGGGGTAGCGGGGGGGCAGAGTATTGATACTGCATGGGGGTAGCGGGGGGGGCAGAGTATTGATACTGCATGGGGGAAGCGGGGGGGCAGAGTATTGATACTGCATGGGGAAGCAGGGGGGGAGGGCAGAGTATTGATACTGCATGGGGGTAGCGGGGGGGGCAGAGTATTGATACTGCATGGGGAAGCGGGGGGGCAGGGTATTGATACTGCATGGGGAAGCAGGGGGGGGCAGAGTATTGATACTGCATGGGGGGAGCAGGGGGGGGCAGAGTATTGATACTGCATGGGGGAAGCAGGTGGGGAGGGCAGAGTATTGATACTGCATGGGGGAAGCGGGGGGGCAGAGTATTGATACTGCATGGGGGTAGCGGGGGGGCAGAGTATTGACACAGCATGGGGGAGCGGGGGGGTGGGGGGGCAGAGTGAGAGTTAATTCAATTTCAGTGAAGCCTTGTTCGACATGGGTCTGGTATACACAAATCGCAAAAGGAATTACTGCAATAATTGCTAACCAAGCTGCTTTATGGATGCAATTAATGTAATTATATGTTATGGATTATAGACCAGCAACACAAAGTGAGAACAGTTTCCTGCCATTCATAGCCAGCAGCAGATCTGAAGCTTGGCTGTGATTGACTTTTCTGATAGTCAGTGGACACAGATGATAATTACGTTTTCTTCTTTGGGGAATAATTGGAATGAAATGAGTGCAGTAAGGACTCAACTCTGGCAATAACGGCAAAGAACTGTTTTAAAAAAAGCAATGTTTGATATTTGATTTTTTCAATTCGTACCGATAAATATCTAGCTGCAAAGTGGTTTTTGTTCCCTCAGACTAATATCTTCCATCAAGGTAAACCTGAAATGGCAAACACTCTGACATTTCCAACCCAACAATTACCCTGGGGAAAAGGGATGGGTAACATTCCGGGTGGGGTCCCTTCTTCAGAAGAAGGGTCTAATTTCAAACTAATTTAGTTGTGTTCCTCCACCCTTGCAATCAGTCGGAAGAAGGGCCCGACCCAAGCGTCACTCATCCTTTTTCTCCAAAGATGTCCCCAATGAGTTACTCTACTTTGTGTCTATCTTTGGGATAAACTAGAATCTGCTGTTTTACAACAATTACACTGACCCTGCAACATCAAGAAACCATCTGCCTAATATTACTACAGTTTGAGGACATCCTGCAACAAACAGCTTTGCCATTAATATACTCTGAGGGAGGAAAACTGAATTACCTGTGCAATTTTGTCATTATTAAACTAATTCATTCAAAATAGTGTTTGCATATTTAACCTTACAAAAAGTACCGGTAAAGCTGCACTTGGAGCACCGTGTGGAGTTCTGGTTGCCATCAATGGACGGCACAACAATAGAGTTGCTGCCTCACAGCACCAGAGACCCGGGTTCGATCCTGACCGATGCCATGTGTGTGGAGTTTGCAACTTTTCCCTGTGACCGCATGGGTTTTATCTGCTTGCTCCAGTTTCCTCCCATACTTCAAAGACGTGCAGGTTTGTAGGTTCATTGGCTTGTGTCAATCATCCCGAGTGTGTGGGACACAGCTAGTGTAGAACTGGGTGATCGCTGGTCGGTGTGGACTTGGTGGGCCAAAATGCCTGTTTCCACGCTCTATCTCTTAAACTGAAAACAATGTTACTGTCGTGAAGGTGGTCAAGAACAAAGTGGCGCAGTGGTAGAGTTGCTGCCTCAGCGCCAAAGACACGGGATCGATCCTGACTACAGGTGCTGTCTGTAAGGAGTTTACACGTTCTACCCGTGACCTGCGGGGTTTTCTCCGAGATCTTCAGTTTCCTCCAACACTCTCATGATGTACAGGTTTGTAGGTTACTGTGTGCAGGGAACGCTGGTCGGTGCGGTCTCGGTGGGCTAAAGGGACTGTTTCCACGCTGTATCTCTAAACTAAACTAAACTTCTTGGCATTCCCGAGTTCTTGCATTGACCAAAGGTAAAAGGGTGTCCTTTGTTTAACAACTTATTCAAATGAGATTAGCTTGAACTGAGGCACTCTTTGATTGGAGTACAAGAAACATAGCAACATTGGGAAGATGGCTGCTTAGAACTAATGGTAATGACATCACGGAGCTTAGTTTGTTTTTCTGAAACCATGTGACACCTACTGTGTATGTGCCCTGTCTGTGATTGGGCCAAGAAGTTACCACTGGTAAGAAAGTTGCTATCTGCTGTATTGAACCATAAATATGTGACCAGTTGTTGTTGCTTACTGTCTCTCTGCTCTATTCGTGCGACTCTGATGAGAGCTCGGACGAGTGGAGAAGAAGTCCCGCGGAAAAATAAAGATTTTGAACTACAGTACTGTATTCGACTCGGTGATTGCTGAACCAGACTGAGGGGTGTGCAAATCAGAATCCACAACATGAGTCGGCCTTTTCCGTCCTCAAGCCTGACTATGGGTGCTGTCTGTGTGAAGTTTGCACATTCTCCGTGTGAGCGTGTGGGTTTTCCCTGAGTGCCTCAGTTTCCTCCCACACTCCCAAAGACATGTGGGATTGTAGGTTAATTGGCAATCTGTAATTCACCCCAAGTGTGTCATGGGATAACTAGTCTGAACAGGTGATCAATGGTCAGCGTGGACTTGGTGGGCCGAAGGGCCTGTTTCCATACTGAATGGCGAAACTAAACTCATCTCACAACTAAAGAGAAAAACGAGCCATCTGCGGTTAACATGGGAGGTCAAGCAAATTCTGAAACTAGAAACTACGGCACAAAAAGTGACAAAAGATAGTGTACACTAGAGGATTGAGATTCAGCAGAGGGAGACAAAGGAGTCGATAAGTAGAAGAAAAATTGAATATGAACAAAAACTGGCAAGCAATATCCAAGCAACAGCAAGGGGTCTGATTGATACAAGAAAAGGAAGAATGGTCACTGGGTGAGAGTGAGACTGGGGAATTAATAATAAGAAACAACAATATGGCAAGGAGGTTAAATCAATATGTGTCATCAGTCTGAGTCAAACAGGATGAAATAAATCCTAACAATGACTGTCACAAGGAGCAAGGGATAAGAAAAGCTAAAACAGAAACAAAGAACTTCAGGTGCTGGTTCAAATATAAAAGGATGCAAAGTGCTGGAGTCACTTGGTGATTCAGGCAGCATCTCTGGAGAACATGGATAGGTGACATTTCGAGTCGAGAGCATTCTTCAGAGTCTGAAGGGTCTCGACCCAAAACGACACCAATCCACGTTCTCCAGAGATGCCGCCTGACCCGTTGAGTCACTCCAGCAATTTGTGTCCTTTTGATTCAAAGAACGAATGCAACTCGAGGCAGACAGGTTGCTGAGTAGTCACGACAGTTTGGCTTGCACCACCGAGGGGCCTAAAAGGGAGCTGCTGCTGAAATGTATAGTTTAGTTTAGCTAAGTTTAGTTTAATTTAGAGATATAGCGTGAAAACAGAACCTTCGGCTCACTGATTCTGAATGAATGGGCCGCGCCGACCAGCGGTCCCCACACACTGACACGATCGACACACACCAGGGACAATTAACAATTTTACCAAGCCAATTATCCAACAAACCTGTACGTCTGTGGAGTGTGGGAGGAAACTGGAGATCCCGGAGAAAACCCACACAGGTCACGGGGAGAACGTACAAACTCCGTACAGAGAGCACCTGTAGTCAGGATCGAACCCAGGTCTCTACCCGCTGCTTCCAATAGTTGGTTTACGTTTTTCAAAATTCACGGAAATTACTGGCAGATTGGAAAATGATAAATTTGATTCTATTCTTCAAGGAAGGAGACAAGAACTATGGAGCTATGAGCTAAACATTCGCTGTAGGCAAGATGCTGGAGACTATAATTAAATAAGAAATAGCTGGTCTCGGAGCCAAGTTCAATGTAACCTAATGATGTCAGCGTGGTTTTATGAACAGAATATCAAGTTTGACAGATTTGTCTGAGTTGTTTGAGGATGTAATAGGAAGAGATGATAGATCGGGTTGATGAAGTGTGTTTGGATCTTAAAGACATTTGTCAAGGTGCCACACTGAAGGCTGGTGCATAAGATAAGAGTTCATTTTACCTCGGGAAGTGTGTTAACATGGACCTGAAGGATGATTATTACAGAGAGGGAGGTATGCTGGTATTAAATGGGTCTTTTTCAAGCTGGAAAGACACAATTAGCAAAGTTCCTCAAGGATCATTTCTTGGCCTTCAATTAATTGCGATTTTCATTGACAATCTTGAGGAGAGGGCAGAGTGTGGCGCATCTAATTTTTGCCACAAAATCAGCATATTAGAACTTTTAAAAAACAGAGCGGTACAACACAGGAACAGTGTCTGAACCAAGGGTCTCGACCCAAAACGTCACCTATTCATTTTCTCCAGAGATGCTGTCTGACCCGCAGAGTTACACCAGCTTTTTGTGTCTATCTTTGGTTTAAACCAGCATATGCAGTTTCTTCCTACACAGGAACAGGCCCTAAGGCCCACAATGTCCATCTATAACATGAGGCCAAGTTAAACTAAACTCTGCTGCACATAATCCATATACCTCCAATCCCCTCATATCCACGTGCCACTAAAAAGCCTCTAAAATGGCACTATTGTGTCTGCCTCCACCATCACCACTGGCAGTGCGTTCCAGGCATCCACTTGCCCCAGAAATCACTGTTAAAAGTTGTCCCTTGCACTTTAAAGCGATGTGGATTTGGATTAGCCCAGCAGAGCTCCTTTCACAGCCCATTAGGTAGTCTGTCTCTGTTTGTTGCTGTGCTCTTCCTTATTTCTAGTTTCTGCGAACTGATGCAGTTAATTGTAATGAAAATGTTTAAAATATCATTACTATGTACAAGGCTGTGAAACCTTCTTAAACACTACATTATCACCAGGATTTATGCTTTACAATTTTGTAAAAAACCGACCAGGGTGCAGAGAAGATTTACGAGGATGTTGCCAGGACTGGGGGGCCTGAACTATCGGGAGAGGCTGAGTAGGCCAAGACTTTATTCCATGGAGCTCAGGAGGATGTGGGGAGATCTTATGGAGGTGTACAAAATCATGAGAGGAATAGATCGGGTAGATGCACAGAATCTCTTGCCCAGAGTAAGGGAATCAAGAACCAAAGGATATAGGTTTAAGGTGAGGGAAAGATTTAATAGGAACCTGAGGGGTAACTTTTAGTACCTTTTTGGTAACTTTTGAACTTTTAAAAGCTTGTCAGATCGTCAAACAATACACTAGTGCAAGTTAAAACTCTTAGCAGAAGAGAAAATCACAAATATCAAAATGAAGACAAAATTTCCAGGACAGACACAAAATACTAGAGTAACTCAGCGGGACACTTCTTCAGATTTTTGATTTCTGAAGAAGGATTCTGACTCGAAACATCACCTATCCACCCGTTGAGTTACTCCAACGTTTTGTGTCTACCTTTGGTACAAACCGGAATCTGCAGTTTCTTTTTGTTAGGTACTGAATTTCCAGGCTTGACAAATGGAACAAAGTGCATTGAGCCATTTATTTCCAGTGCAATACATGATAATGCGTCTGGTCTAGATTGTTAAAAATCCATTTACATTTTTGCTCGGGTCACAACCTGCAGCAAAGATGAAGAGTTTTGAGAACTTCCTTTAAGTTGATTTTATTCTCTTTATGTCGCAACTTTAAAATGTAATGAAGCAACTGTTATGCAGAAACTTCATTGAAAAATGGTCTTCCAACCGAGGAGAAATCGACTCGGTTTCCTGCAAAATGTGGCAACCTTAATGAAAACAAAATGTTTACACTAGTAATCTTCGCCTCTCCACGCTGTGCAATAGTATGCAAGGAGAGCGCGAATGGATTTCTTTGTATTTTGTGCATCAGAGCAACATATCATTGGGTTTCAGAACAACACAAAAACATGTTACAGTAGTTGAGTTTCATTTTTAGTTCAGAGGTACAGCATGGAAACAGGCCCTTCAGCCCACTGAGTCTGCGCTGACCAGCCATCACCCATTCACACTAGTTTTACATTATCCCACTTTCACATCCTCCACTCCAGGGGCAATTTGCAGAGGCCAATCAATCTACAAAATGGACGTCTTTGTAGTACCGGCGAAAATCCCTACACAATGAACCTTTGCCAACAAGCTGCAGGGTTGGTTTAGAAACAAAAAACTGCAAATCCTGGTCAATAAACAAAAGGACACAAAAGAGGGTGGTGAATCTGTGGAATTCAACGCCACAGATGGCTGTGGAGGACAAGTCATTGTGTATTGTTAAAGCGGAGGTTCTTAAGGATGTTAAAGGTCATGGGGAGAATACAGGAGAACGGAATGTAGAGGGAAAGATAGCTCAGCCATGATTGAATGGCAGAGTA
Source organism: Rhinoraja longicauda (assembly GCF_053455715.1). Taxonomy (NCBI): domain Eukaryota; kingdom Metazoa; phylum Chordata; class Chondrichthyes; order Rajiformes; family Arhynchobatidae; genus Rhinoraja; species Rhinoraja longicauda. The sequence goes on along the minus strand of NC_135957.1, from coordinate 11,883,738 downwards.
GACTTGATGGGCTGGATGTCCCAATTCTGTTGCTATGACTTATGAAGCTGGAAGAAGGAATGTCAGGAGCAGAGGAGGGATAGTGGGAGCAGAGAAGTAGGCCCTTAATGTTTTACATACACATTTAAAGAAAGTGGAAGGTTGGTGGTGGTAGATACCTCATTACCTTTGAAAAGTCACCAGCAGAGCATTTGATAATGATGTCAAGTCAACTTTATGTTCGTAGGTACTTGTATGGTGAGGTACATGTGGAGATGAGGAACGCAGTGCCAGATCTATCTTATTTGGTAGCAGAGGAGTAATCTTATAGAGGTGTACCAAATCATGAGAGGAATAGATCGTGTCCACATACATACAATGAAAAATGTGTCTTCAGTAGCATCACAGGCACAGGGATGTAACACACAAAAACATGAATCATACATGAATTACATGTAAATTCAGACAATTAAAAGCAAAAGACAGTGCAACATGGCATTACCAGAAAACTCAATTTGCAAAACAAGTCTGTAGTGTGCAGCTGCTGAGCAGGATTGGAGTTGTTTGGTCAGTTCAGGACCTGATGGGTGTAGAAAAGCCAATTGTAGAGAGTTATAGAGTCATGCAGTGTGGAAATAGGCATTTTGGCCCAACTTGGTCAAACTGACCAACTTGCCCCATCTACACTAGTCCCACCTGCCAAAGCTAAACCTACCTCATGCATATACCTGTCCAAATGCTTCTTAAAAGTTGGGATGGTTCCTGCCTCAATTACCTCCATTGGCAGATTGTTCCATACAACCACTGCCCTTTGTGTAAAAAAATGACACCCAGGTTCCTATTAAATCTTTCCCCCTCACCTTCAACCTATGTCCCCTGGTTCTTGATTTCCCCACTCTGTAGGTTTACACGATCTATTCCTCTCATGATTTGGTACATTACTTGGTAAGATTACTCCTCATCCTCCTGGTTTCCAAGGAATAGAATCCTAGCCTACTCAGCCTCTCCCGATAGCTCAAGCCCTCGAGTCCTGACAACATCCTGGTAAACTGTTACTGAACCTGGTAGTGTGGAACTTTAGGCATTTGTGCATCCTGAATGATGGTATCAGAGGTAAGATGGCATGGCACAGATGGTGGAAGTCCTTGATAAGTATGGCCTTCTTGAGGCAGCGCCCCCTGTTTCTACTCTGGAGTGGAGGGCTGTGGCCATGATGAACTGTGCACAGTCCATCACTCTGTGGCGTCTCCTGAGAGTTAGGCCTCGTCTTGGCCGAACCCTCGGCACTGAGACTGACAGGGTCTGGGCACTGCCCAGTTCATGTGGTTTCGCACCAGGGGTTGTGGAGAGAGAGGAGGGTGAACACATGTGCTGGCAGCTTGTTGTGTTAATAAAGCCATCCCGACTGGACTAACCTGGCATCTAGCTTTATTTTGGGCTGAACTGATCGCTCTCACTACATTGGTGACCCCGATGTGAATCAAACACGCAGTCTTCACATTCACAGCCGAACTTTGCTGACATCTGTTTGACTATCTGTTTTTTCGGGTATGATTTCCTCAAATTGCCTTCTCTCGTTTCTGTGTGGAATTATTGTCCTGCTGCACCAATGCAGGAGAGGTTTGGGCCCAATGGGTCCACTTAGTCGAGTATGACAAAAAAAAAACACTCTTGACTCTTAGGTGCAGTTACAAAAAGGAATTATCCTTCTAGTTAAAGAAATGGTGTGTGAGGAAATAATAGATAGCCTGAATGTTATGAGCTTGGAGCAGGGGACACACCTCGCGATGATGTGGATAAGGTAAACTGTGATTATTTTTTCTCCAAAGGACACCCTTGTTAAATAAGTGTGAATGTAAATTGAAAATGCAATGGTGAAATGATTGTTTCATTCGAGGAAAGACACTTGCTTGGAGTTGCGGACCGAGCAGGGGAAGGGAGATGAAAGCATTTGAAAAGTGCAGGAAGTAATTGAAGGCTTAGCTGGATGATGTATAGGGACATAATGATGGGCTTCAATGGGCTCAGCGTCTTTGTCTCATTCTTTTCATCTTCCTTTTTTTCTGGTGTGTTTAAAACCTAAAAGAGTGTGGAACACCAACTAACTGGAGCTGAATGTAGTACCTAATGAATTTGCTTTTCGTGACTTGCACGACCTGCTGTGAAGATTCATGTTATTTTGTATCTTTAATCATCGACTACAGATTTTTGTCTTTTAATTACGACGCATTATGGTTTTGTTGTGTCGTCCTATTTCTTTTATTTAATGAGAGTGAATTAAAAATGGTGTTAAAAATATTAATTCACAATAAAATAAACTTAACAAAACTGACTGCAAATTAAATTAACAACATCAGTTATTTTTTAAAACAAAATGCCAACAACTTTTTTTTAATGGTCCTGAGTAACTTGGCTTTCTGAGTTAGTCAGGTCAGGTTTTTGTTTGTCACGTGTACTGAGGTACTCAGTGAGTCAGGCAGCATCTCTGGAGACAAAGAATAGGTGACGTTTCAGTTCGGAACACTTCCTCAGACATAAGGCTGTACTTCAATGCAATCAAGAGTCACAAAGTCACACAGCAAGGAAACAGGCCCTTCGGCCCAACTTGCCGACCAAGATGCCCCATCTACACTAATTACTCTTGCCCACGTTTGGCCCACATCCCCCTCAAACTTTCCTATCCATGTACCTATCCAAATGTCTTTTATGTTGGTGTAGCTTTGGTGCATTGTCATGCCATCGTCTTGAAAGAGTGACCGGCGGCACAGTGGCGCAGCAGTAGAGTTGCTGTCGTACAGAGCCAGAGACCCGGGTTCGATCCTGACCTCAGGTGCTGTCTGTGCAGAGTTTGTACGTTCTCCCTGTGACCACATGGGTTTTCTCTGGGTGCTCCGGTTTCCTCCCACATCCTAAAGACGCGTAGGTTTACAGGTTAATTAGCTTCTGTTAATTGTCACTGGTGTGGAGGAGAGTGATAGTGTAAGGGGTGATCGCTGGACTCGGTGGGCCGAAGGGCCTGTTCCCACGCTGTATCTCTGAAGTCTAAAGTTTGTGCCCTAACCAGTTTATGACCCAAATGAACAAGAGCACTGCAGACCAAATTAAGAGTTATACTTTATGTCAAAAGACCTATGGGAATTTTTTTATTTAATCCAGAATGTGGTGGGAGGGGAAAGGTGCAAAGATGCTGGTTTACACAAAAGGAGAGGACAGGCTGGAGTGACTCAACGGGTCAGGCAACATCTCTGGAGTAACATGGATGTGATGTTTCGGGTCGGGACCCTTCCTCTGAAGAAGGATCTTGACCCGAAAAGTCACCTATCCATGTTACTCAGCAAAGCTGCCTGACCCGTTGAGTAATTCCAGCACTTTGTGTGCTTTTCAGAAGAAACAAGTCTACATTGCAAAATGGAACTGCATGAAATTGTTAAATTTATTGTTAAGTCTCAAAAGTTGCAACATTCCCTTAAGAAGAATGAGGATTTGCACAAAAAGCTGGACTAACTCAAGGGGTCAGGCAGCATTTCTGGAGAAAAGGAATAGGTGACATTTCAGGGCGAGACCTTTCTTTAGACTGAGAGTCGGGGGGAAAAAGAAATGAGAGATATCGACGGTGAAATAGAGAGATATAGAGCAAATTAATGAAAGATATGCAAAAAGCAACGATGATCAAGGAAAGGCGGAACTCACAATGGTCCATTGTTGGCTGTGGGTTAGGTGATAACGAGTTATTCAGACAGTGAAACTCAACAGGACAACAATGAAACTAGAATGATTACCAGGGTGAGGGGAGGGATGGGGAGAGAGGGGATGCAAGGGTTACAAGAAGTCAGAGAAATCAATATTCATACCACTGGATTGTGAACTGCCCAAGCAAAATATGAGGTGCTGTTTGAGGAATTGCTTCTCGTGCTACAGATTAAAGAGAAAATGTGGAAGTGGCAGGAGACTGGATGGTCAGGATCGCGTTTGCAAACGGGACAGCAATTCTTTTGCAAGCAATCCATGCTTGACTTCTCCAGAGTATTTTAGTTTAGTTTAGTTTAGAGATAAAGCGTTGAAACAGGCCCTTCGGCCCACCAACATCGCTGATCAGAGATCACCCGTGCACTAGTTCTACCCGACACACTCGGGACAATTTACAGAACCCAATTAACCTACAAACCTGCACAGCTTTGGAATGTGGGAGGAAACCGGAGCACCCGGTGAAAAGCCACACATTCACAGGGAGACAATAGACAATAGGTGCAGGAGGAGGCCATTCGGCCCTTCGAACCAGCACCGCCATTCAATGTGATCATGGCTGATCATTCCCAATCAGTACCCTGTTCCTGCCTTCTCCCTATATCCCCTGACTCCGCTATCCTCAAGAGCTCTATCTAGCTCTCTTTTGAAAGCACTCAGAGAATTGGCCTCCACTGCCTTCTGAGGCAGAGAATTCTGAGGCAGAGAATTTGGTTGGCCTGCCTTTGGAGTATTGTATGCAATTCTGGTCACCCCATTACACGGTGGATGTGGATGCTGAAGGAACAGAAGTATTTCAGCAGAATGTGGTCTGGATCACAAGGCATTAGCTACGAGGGAGGAGATGCTGGACACATATGGATTGTTTTCCCTGGAGCAAAGGAGGCTGAGAGGAATCCTGATAGAAGTTATAAAAATAATAAGAGGCATAGACAGGTAGATGACAGATCATTTTTCCTAGGGTAGAAATGTGAGCGTCTAAAGGACATAGCTTTAAGGTAAAGAGGGACCAAGTTAAAGCAACGCGCCAAGCACGTTTTGTTTTCTTTCCACAAAGAGTGATGGGGGGCTGGTGGAGTGGTGCTGGACACAGATATGTGGAGGCAGTGGCATTTGTTAGCCAAGAGGGTTTTGGATAGATACATGGATATGTCGGGAATGGAGGCACATGCAGGCAGAGGAGATTAGTTCAACTTGGCATCATGTTCCGCACACACACTGTGGGCCATAGGGCCTATTCCAGTTATGTACCTTCCTATGTTGTTCTATAGTGGAGAGAGGGAGAGAGGGAGAGGGAGTGGGAGAGGGAGAGGGAAAGAGAGGGAGACAGAGATCTCTGGGGTGCATCTTAACAATGTCTTGACTATCTGGCTTATTTTTTGTATCTACAAGGTGATAATTTTCACAGTACTGTCATAAACAAGGGATTGTAACCCATAGTCTTTGGAAATAGGAAAAGTCAGAAGACATTGAGTTGGGAAAAAACAGGGGGAGAGGGAGAGTGAGGGGGGGAGGGAGCGAGGGGGAGAGGGGGAGAGGGGGAGAGGGGGAGAGGGAGAGGGAGAGGGAGAGGGAGAGGGAGAGGGAGAGGGAGAGGGAGAGGGAGAGGGAGAGGGAGAGGGAGAGGGAGAGGGAGAGGGAGAGGGAGAGGGAGAGGGAGAGGGAGAGGGAGAGGGAGAGGGAGAGGGAGAGGGAGAGGGAGAGGGAGAGGGAGAGGGAGAGGGAGAGGGAGAGGGAGAGGGAGAGGGAGAGGGAGAGGGAGAGGGAGAGGGAGAGGGAGAGGGAGAGGGAGAGGGAGAGGGAGAGGGAGAGGGAGAGGGAGAGGGAGAGGGAGAGGGAGAGGGAGAGGGAGAGGGAGAGGGAGAGGGAGAGGGAGAGGGAGAGGGAGAGGGAGAGGGAGAGGGAGAGAGAGAGATATCTCTGGGGTGCATCTCAACAATGTCTTGACTATCTGACATATTTTTTCTATCTGCAAGGTGATAATATTCACAGTACTGTCATAAACAAGGGATTGTAACCCATAGTCTTTGGAAATACGAAAAGTCAGAAGGCATTGAGTTGGGAAAAAAAACGTTAAAAATACTGTGGTGAAACAAACAGCCTGGGCTTGTTAATTGACATGAGGCATTTCATGTCACCATTTACTTGCTGGTTTCAACAATAGAGGGACAAGTGGAAAATTCTCAAAGTTTCAAATGTTTCCAGACTCTAAAATTAACACCAATGTGAATAGGTAACACCAACGAAATTCACTCTCCACATACGGCCCCATGACAACTAGCATCTCAATTGGCAATACCAAAATTGTGTTTGAAAACCTGGAATGGAGTTCAGATTAATGACTTTGTAATGCAGTGAAACGAGATCACACACGGACACCGGACGGTGAACGGGAAGAAGGCTGAAATTGTATTTGCTCGGGTCATAAACGATCCAGCATTTGATCAAACATTTCGTGTGCCAGGGTGGTGCAGCTGCAGAGTTGCTTCCTCACAGCGCCAGAGATCCGGGTTCGATCCCGACTACAGGGTTGGTATAAGAAGATAACTGCAGATGCTGGTACTAATCGAAGGTATTTATTCACAAAATGCTGGAGTAACTCAGCAGGTCAGGCAGCATCTCGGGAGAGAAGGAATGGGTGACGTTTCGACCCGAAACGTCACCCATTCCTTCTCTCCCGAGATGCTGCCTGACCTGCTGAGTTACTCCAGCATTTTGTGAATAAATACAGGGTTTGTATGTTCTCCCTGTGGCCACGTGGGTTTTCACTTGGTGCTCCAGTTTCCACCCACACTCCACACTTTGCAGGTTAATTGGCTTTGGTTAAATTGTAAAATAGTCCCTGGTGCGCAGGATAGTGCGAGTGTACGGGGTGATCGCTGATTGGTGCGGACTCAGTGGGCCGAATGGGCTGTTTCTGCCCTGTGCCTCTCAAGTCTAAAGTAAAGACTCTCTAAAGTCTGAAGTGAGCTGCAATCTCCGTTGTTAATGACCAGGGAGGTTGGACCTTAAAATGAAGTCTGCTGAGCTATGACAGCATTGCGGACAAGGGAAGGGAATCAGTCATCAATAGTTGTCACCAGCTGGATTGGATAAGGGAAACTATGACTGCAATCAGGACAGGATGAACTGATCCCTGACTGGAAGTCACGCCTCATCAGACCTGTGGGCAGACTGATGATCAAGATGCTTCACAAGTATGCAGGGAGCTCAGCTTACAGCTTTGAAATATTGGAGGGAAAGGGGAGGGTATTGGAGTGTCAACTGTTACATTAAGATTATCGATGGCATTTCACCGCCGAATAAAGAGTCCAAGTCGTTGATTACTCGCTAAATTCCAAGGGAAGGTATCTTCACAGGGGTGGCACAGTGGCCGAGTTGCTGCCTGACAGCAGCAGAGTCGCGGGATCGATCCTGACTACGGGTGCTATCTGGGTGGAGTCTGCACGTTCTCTCTGTGACCACGTGGTGCGTTATTGTCACATGTAAGTGAAAACACACAGTGAAAGTATTTTCTTACATACAGTATCGTGTTGCCACACCCAAGCACAATCTCCCATTAGCAAAGTGTGCGGAAATAGTCCACTGAGACCGCTTGCAAGAGGCTCCAGGTTTTGGCGCCATTTTCAAAGTCCGGTCTGTGCTTTGGGTCTTATGACCTCTCCCCTTTGTCACTTATTCCACCCATTCGCTAATCAAACTCCACCCCCCCCACCTCACCTGTATTAATTTTCCATTTCACAGCCTTTGTCCCATTCTACACCTCTCTTTTCCAGCTTTCTCCCCTCTCCCCACTACAACTACGTCTGAAGAAGGGTCCTGACCAGAAACATCACTTGTACATTTCCGCCGCAGAGTCCTTCCAGCAGCTTGTGTTTTTTCAATTGGTTATTTAGAGCTCTCCTTGAAGCAAGTTTCAGTTTTAGAGATACGGCATAGAAACTATCCCTTCAGCCCACAGAGTCTATGCCGTCCAGCAATCACCCGTACTGTACAGTAGTTCTATCCTGCACACTCGGGACAATTTACGGAAATGAATGGACCTGCAAACCTGCATGTCTTTGGAGCGTGGGAGGAAACCGGAGCACCCGGAGAAAACCCACGCAGGTCACAGGGAGAAAGTACAAACTCTGTACAGACAGCACCCGTAGTCAGGATCGATCCCCGGTCTCTGGTGCTGTGAGGCAGCAACTCCACCATTGTATCACCGCGCTCCCTGAAGTCTGGAGGTTTTTTTCCCTCAGAAAATAGTTAACAGTGGAGTGGAAAAATAACTGTGACTATTTCTAAGGAATCTGCTGGAAAAAAAGTTCTTAATGACATCAAATTTAACTTTTCTTCAGGTGCTTTTTCTCTTGCAGGATCGTGCACTGTTGTGTAATTATTTGCAAACGGCCAAAAATAATTTGTCACAGAATCTTCAAAACCAACTGCAGAGACTGCTCTATAATTAATCAATGGCACAGTGGCTGGTCAATTAATCTTCACTTCGAGACAATAGTTTAGGTCTGCTCGCAAGGTCGACACAAAAAGCTGGAGTAACTCAGCGGGTCAGACAACATCTCTGGAGAAAAGGAATGGTCGATCCGAAACGTCACCCATTCCATTTCTCCAGAGGTGCTGTCTGACCCGCTGAGTTACTCCAGGATTTTGTGTTTATCTTTGGTTTAAACCAGCCTCTGCAGTTCCTTCCTACACATGTTTCTAAGGTCTCGGGTCGTGCTGTGTGCAGTGAGACGGTCTCCCAGTGGGCCACGACCATTCCCAAACAGCAGGCCCGGCTCGCCCACCACCGAACTGGGAACCCGCCCGGAGAGGGAAGCCACCAAGCTGCTCACCCTCAAAGACCAGGAACTGGAGAGAATGGTGAAGGGAGTTGGCGATGGACATTGGACAACAGGCTCAGTAGGAACAACCCGGAGGGAGGGGAGGGGCAGGTCTTAACTTCCTGCCCTCGAGGTTGGCTGTAGGAGGCACACACCCCCCCCCCCCCCCAGGGGAACAAGGACTAAAGATGGCCATGCAAGGAGAAGGGCAACGGTTCACAGGTCGACCAGAATGGACAATAGACAATAGGTGCAGGAGGAGGCCATTCGGCCCTTCGATCCAGCACCGCCATTCAATGTGATCATGGCTGATCATTCTCAATCAGTACCCCGTTCCTGCCTTCTCCCCATACCCCCTGACTCCGCTATCCTTAAGAGCTCTATCTAGCTCTCTCTTGAATGCATTCAGAGAATTGGCCTCCACTGCCTTCTGATGCAGAGAATTCCACAGATTCACAACTCTCTGACTGAAAAAGTTTTTCCTCATCTCTGTTCTAAATGGCCTACCCCTTATTCTTAAACTGTGGCCCCTGGTTCTGGACTCCCCCGACATTGGGAACATGTTTCCTGCCTCTAATGTGTCCAACCCCTTAATAATCTTATACGTGACGTCTGCAACGGGTCTTTGTGGCCAATTGCAACTAGGAATATAAAACGGTCCCAAAATGGCGACTCTTGCATATGGACTCAGTGGGTTGTTCTGTACAGGAAGGTAGACACAAAAATGTGTCTCATCGGAGATGAGGAAAAACTTTTTCAGTCAGAGAGTTGTAAATCTGTGGAATTCTCTGCCTCAGAAGGCAGTGGAGGCCAATTCTCTGAATGCATTCAAGAGAGAGCTAGATAGAGCTCTTAATGATAGCGGAGTCAGGGGGTATGGGGAGCAGGCAGGAACGGGGTACTAATTGAGAATGATCAGCCATGATCACATTGAATGGTGGTGCTGGCTTGAAGGGCCGAATGGCCTCCTCCTGCACTTATTGTCTATTGTCTAAAATGCTGGAGTATCTCAGCGGGTCAGGCAGCATCTCGGGAGAGAAGGAATAGGTGACGTTTCGGGTCGAGACTCTTCTTCAGGCTGTTCTGTACTTTCTGTACAAACCAGGGTATTGTGCTCAGGTGTGCTGATAGCCTTGGTGAGCTGTATGCAAAAAAATTATTTCACCGTTGCTTGGTACACGTGCTAATAAAGAAACCATTGAACCTTTGACTCATTAGGTTACAAAGCCGCGGTGTGGATCTTCAACGATGAATTCCCAGGTGAAAATCTAATCTTCGCAGGAAGTCTGGTTGTTGACATACAAGCAAAATTAGTTGAGCTCTTTGCCTGCGAGTCTGCTGCCACTTACGATCATCTCCGTTAACACATAGACCACAGCACTCCAAATATTCGCCATGACAAGATAATGAATAATCCAATTCGCCAGGTGTTAGATACGCTATTAATTGCTGTCTTGTCAATTTTAGCTTTCATTTCAATTGTAAAGAGGCCATTGGGCGTCACAGTGGCACAGCGGTAGAGTTGCTGCCTCACAGACCCACAGGTTTGATCCTGACTACGGCCGCTGTCTGTGCGGAGTTTGTACGTTCTCCCTGTGACCACGTGGGTTTCCTCCGGGTGCTCCGGTTTCCTCCCACATCACAAAGAAGTGCGGGTTTGTAGGTTATTTGGTCTCTAAATTGAACACCAGAGTATAGGATAGAACTCACAAAGCAAGTCTGCAAGTCCATGTGCACCTTTTCATCATGTCATAAGAGCAGGATTAGGTCATTCGGCCCATCAAGTCTACTCTGCCATTCAATCTTAGCTTATCTATCAACCACATTCGCCTTCCTTCTCCTCATAACCCTTGACACCCTTATTAATAGGGCGGCACGGTGGCACAGTAGTAGAGTTGCTGCCTTACAGCGAATGCAACGCCGGAGACCCGGGTTCGATCCCGACTACGGGCGTTGTCTGTACGGAGTTTGTACGTTCTCCCCGTGACCTGCGTGGGTTTTCTCCGAGATCTTCGGTTTCCTCCCACACTCCAAAGACGTGCAGGTTTGTAGGTTAATTGGCTTGGTAAATGTAAAAAATTGTCCCTAGTGGGTGTAGGATAGTGTTAATGTGCGGGGATCGCTGGTCGGCGCGGACCCGGTGGGCCGAAGGGCCTGTTTCTGCGCTGTATCTCTAAATCTAAAATCTAAAATCTAATCAAGAAACTGTTAATCTCTGCCTTAAAAATACCCAATGTCTTGGCCTTCACAGCCGTCTGTGGCAATGAATTCCACAGATTCACCACCTTCTGAATAACAAAATTCCTCCTCATCTCCGATCTAAAGGTCAGCCTTTTTGTTTTAAGTCCAATGTATTCCTCTGGTCCAAGACTCGCCCACTAGTGGAAATATCCTCTCCATGCCCACTCTATCCAGGCCACAGATTCACCACCCTGTGTCCGTCCCTCTGTCTCAGCATCTGTGTGCACACATATTTCGTATTCTGCACATTTATTTTTAATTAGAGATACAGCGTGCAAATATGCCCCACAGCCGAGGAAGTCCAGCCGACCACCGATCACCAATTCACACTAGTTAAATGCCAAACCACTTTCCCACTCCCAACACAGGAGGGACAATTTACAGAGGCAAACTAAACAACAAACCTCCATGTCTTTGGGATGTGGGAGGAAACAAGAGCATCCAGAGGAACCCACGTGGTCACAGGGAGAAGGTACAAACTCCGCACAGACAGCACCCAAGGTCAGGATTAAATCCGGGTCTCAGGCACCGTGTGGCAACAACTCTACCGCTGTGCTGCCCTTTGATAGGGTCATAAATGGAACAAATTTTGATGAAGCATTTTGTCTGAAGAAGGGTCTCGACCCGAAACGTCACCCATTCCTTCTCTCCAGGGGAGAAGGCAGGAACGGGGTACTGATTGAGAGTGATCAGCCATGATCGCATTGAATGGCGGTGCTGGCTCGAAGGGCTGAATGGCCTACTCCTGCACCTATTGTCTATTGTCTATTGTCCAGAGATGCCGCCTGACCCGCTGAGATACTCCAGCATTTTGTGATACCTTCGATTTGTACCAGCATCTGCAGTTATTTTCCTACACAAGCACTTTTGTGCAGTTGGTATATGACAAAACAAGCAACATCTTAAACATTGAAAGTATACCAAAGATGGACACTAAATGCTGGAGAGACTCAGTGGGCCATGCAGCATATCTGGAAGTCTATCTGGAACTACACACTGAATGTATACTAACAGCATTACCTACAGAACCAACAGATACTGCAAGTGCTGACAACATGGAGCAGTTTGGACATCCATGCATTGAATTTCATGAAAAACAGAATGAAGGAAATCAATGCAGATGACAATAGACAATAGACAATAGATAATAGGTGCAGGAGGAGGCCATTCGGCCCCTCGAGCCAGCACCACCATTCAATGTGATCATGGCTGATCATTCTCAATCAGTACTCCATTCCTGCCTTCTCCCCATACCCCCTGACTCCGCTATCCTTAAGAGCTCTATCTAGCTCTCTCTTGAATGCATTTAGAGACTTGAACTCCACTGCCTTCTGAGGCAGAGAATTCCACAGATTTACAACTCTCTGAATGAAAAAGTTTTTCCTCATCTCTGTTCTGAATGACCTACCCCTTATTCTTAAACTGTGGCCCCTGGTTCTGGACTTAATAATCTTAAATGTTGGAAATATGGAGAAAATCAATGAACATTTGGAACAGATAAACTGGAATGTCTTTAAACCCTATATGTTGGAATGTTCTCTTCATTCAACTACAACAATTTATATTATTGCTCACCCTTTCTGAGGGTAGTTCTGATGAAGAGTTACATTCCCAAAACATAGACTGTTTCTTCTTCCACAGACAGCTTGGTTTGGGAACAGCTCTGCCCAAGACCATGTTCGAGAAGATGGCGGCGCGCACGGACGCAGCGGCTCACAGCTCTCCCTTTCGGTGCGTTTTATGTGTGTTATCTGTGTTATGTCTGTTAGTCAAATTTAGTCATTCAAACCAGGAAAATCAGGCAAATCCTACCTACAACCGAAAGGACCTTCTGATCATCGGATTCCAGTGCAATCGGGACCTTGTGCGCGAATTTCCACACCCGCGAAATATACCGGAAGAGATTGCCAGGACACCGGGCGCTCCGTGGATAGTTGTCGGCGCGAACAGGCGTCGCAGACGGAGGAGAAACAGGAAGCAAAAGCGAGGATGCCGGTCCGGTATACTTGCCAAGCTAAAGAGACAGCCACACAAACCACCGCTACCTAGCATGTTCCTCACCAACGCCAGATCCATCATCAACAAAATGGACGAACTTAAACTACAGATATCAGCAAACAAACTCGTGGAGGACTGTTGCATTCTCTTAGTAACAGAGACATGGCTTCATCCACTTATCCCAGACGGAGCCATTGAGCTAGCCGGGCGCACAGCGTTTCGTTGGGACAGAAACATCGACTCCGGTAAGAGCAAGGGGGGGGGGTTATGCATTTATGTGCACAACAGCTGGTGCACTAATATCCAAACCATAGATAGCCACTGTTCTCCTGATCTGGAGTCCCTAACAGTTAAATGCAGGCCTTTTTACCTTCCTCGCGAATTTACAGGGGTTATAGTAACAGCAGTCTACATCCCACCGAATGCTAACGCTAGCACAGCTTTAGGCTACCTGCTAGGTGCAATAAACTCACAACAGAGCACATATCCAGAAGCAGCCCACATCATAGCCGGGGACTTCAACCATGCAGACCTAAAGTCAGTTCTCCCGAAACTTGAACAACACATAAGATGTGCTACCAGGGGGAAAAACACACTAGACAAGGTTTACTCAAATATTAAGAAGGGGTTCAGGTCAGCACCACTACCACACCTGGGGCAGTCAGATCACCTGTCCATATTCCTAACCCCAGCATACACCCCACTCAGGAGGAAAGCTCCAGTCACCATAAAGACTGTGAAGACATGGCCTGAAGGAGCTTCCTCGCAGCTGCAGGATTGCTTCGAAAGGACCAACTGGGATATTTTTGAGGATCAGGACTTGGAGGAGTACACATCAACTGTACTTTGCTACATCAAAAACTGCGTTGACAATGTCACCGTCGACAAACGCATCCGGTTGTACCCCAATCAAAAACCCTGGATGACAAAGGATGTCAGGTCTCTCCTCAAGGACCGTAACACCGCCTTCAGGTCTAGTGACAGAGCTCTATACAGTGCTGCTAGAACCAACCTGAAGAGAGGCATCAAGGATGCCAAAGCGTCCTACAAGAGGAAGATTGAGGACCACTTTTCCAACAATGACCCACGGCGGGTATGGCAAGGCATCCAGCACATCACCAATTACAAGACCAGCAACCGCACGACTGCCGACGGCGACGCCTCGTTGGCTGAGGAACTTAACTGTTTCTTTGCTCGTTTCGAGGTGAAAGCTACAGTGGCAGACATTACACCCTCTCCAGCACCTGAGAGCAACACCTTCACTGTGCAGGAGTATGACGTTAAGCGAGTGCTCAGAGCAGTGAATCCCAGGAAAGCTGCAGGCCCCGATGGTGTGACGGGCAGAGTGCTGAGGGAATGTGCAGACCAATTATCTGAGGTCTTCACAAAAATCTTCAACCTGTCCCTTTTAAAATCTACCATCCCTCCCTGCCTGAAGTCCGCCATAATCATCCCACTGCCGAAAAAGCCTGTCATCAGCGGTCTTAACGACTACCGTCCGGTAGCACTCACACCGGTCATCACAAAGTGCTTCGAGAGACTGGTCCTGCAGCACATCAAAGCCAGCCTCCCACCCACCTTCGACCCATACCAGTTTGCCTACAGAGCAAATAGGTCTACAGGGGATGCCATCGACACTGCTCTTCACACTGCACTGACCCACCTTGAACACCAGGGGAGCTATGTGAGGATGCTCTTTCTCGACTTCAGCTCTGCCTTTAACACGGTCATCCCGAGCAGACTGGTCACCAAACTTTCCGACCTTGGATTTTCCCTAACCATCTGCAAATGGATCAAGGACTTCCTGACCAACCGCCCCCAGACAGTCAAAATAGGCCCTCACCTCTCCTCCACCATTACACTGAGCACCGGCTCACCACAGGGCTGTGTGTTGAGCCCCATCCTTTACTCCCTCTACACTCACGACTGCGCCCCCACCCATCCCACCAACACCATCATCAAGTTCGCGGATGACACGACTGTGGTTGGACTTATCTCAGAAGGAGATGAGACAGCCTATAGGGATGAAATCCAAAGGCTGGCAGCATGGTGTTCAGTGAACAATCTGGTCCTGAACTCCTCCAAAACAAAGGAACTTATAATTGACTTTAGAAAAACCAGTGGAGATTACGACCCACTCTACATCAATGGGGTCTGCGTGGAAAGGGTACCAGCTTTCAGGTTCCTGGGTACGCACATCGCAGAGGATCTCACCTGGTCTACCAACACCATCACCACAGTAAAGAAGGCACAGCAGAGACTCCACTTCCTGAGGATCCTCAGGAAAACCAACCTGCAGGAGAAGCTCATGTTGTCCTTCTATCGCTGCTCCATCGAGAGTGTGCTGGCATACTGTATAACCACATGGTATGCCAGCTGCTCAGAAAAGGACAGGAAGGCCCTTCAGAGGGTCATCACGACGGCCCAGAAAATCATCGGCTGCTCACTGCCCTCCCTGGAGCACCTGTTCAGCCTGCGCTGCCTCAGTAGAGCAGGCAAAATAATAAAAGATCCATCCCACCCCGGCCACCGTCTGTTTGTTCATCTGCCCTCTGGTCGACGTTTCAGGTCAATCAAATCCCGAACAAACAGACTTAAGAACAGTTTTTACCCCAGGGCCATACGAGAACTGAACACTACCTGTGCACTAGGCAACACCGTTAAAAAATCTTGTACTTAATTTAATTGTATTTATGTATTTATTTGTTTTTGCATTTATTGCATATATGTTTGTACGCACCGTCAGGATTGGCTGTTTTTTAATTTCGTTGTACTCGTTGCAATGACAATAAATGAATATTATTATTATTATTAAATTGCAGAGGGTTGTTGATGTACAGTCGTTGAATCCATCACATCGACCAGACTCCCCACCACTGACTCCATCTCTATTTCATTATGCCTCGTTACTACAGCCAACATCAACAGAGTCTTGTCCTACCCCGGTTACTACTTCTTCTGCCTGCTCCTGTTGGACAGAAGGTACAGAAGCTTGAAAGAGCGCACCACCAGACTAAGGGTCAGCGTCTTCAACTCTGATGTCAGGCTTCTGAACAGTCCTTCCATAAGCTATGGTACTTTCCGATTCACCTCTACCCCATTGCGGACATTGGACTTTGTCAAAGGAAATGGTGCGCTACAACGCTGAGGACTATGTATCTTTCCCTGTGCTCTATCCATTGTATTTGGGTTAGTTTTGATTGTTTTTATCTGTAGTGTTATCTGATTTGATTGAATCGCATGCAAAATAAAGCGTTTCACTGAACCTCAGTATACGTGACAAGAATAAACCTAAATCGAAGCCTACATCATTTCATGGAGTCATACAGTCATATATTGTGGAAACAGGCCCTTCTGCCCAACTTGGCCACGCCGACCAACATCTCCCAGGACCTGTCATTCATTATTGAAATGCACCCTCCGCAGTTTGTGGTCCTAACTTGAGGACCTATCTTATCTTTTTCCACGACTACAAATGACTTCATCTAAACAAATCCTTGACATGTATCTGTTCAACAAGAAAATGTTTTTCACTGTGTTCTTCATCTTTGATAGCTCTGACTTATATACATGAGAAAATAGATAGAGTGATAACAAATATCTCTGGGGATAGTTAACAAATCCATGGATTTGTTCTGTTTAGTTTAGTTTGAGATACAGCGCGGAAACAGGCCCTTCAGCCCACCGAGTCCGCACCGACCAGCGATCCCCACACATTAACACCACCCTACACACACTAGGGGCAAATTTACATTTTATACTATGCCGATTAGCCTACAAACCTGTGGAGGGCGTGCAGCGTAGGTTCACTAGGTTAATTCCCGGAATGGCGGGACTGTCGTATGTTGAAAGGCTGGAGCGATTGGGCTTGTATACACTGGAATTTAGAAGGATGAGGGGGGATCTTATTGAAACATATAAAATAATTAGGGGATTGGACACATTAGAGGCAGATAACATGTTCCCAATGTTGGGGGAGTCCAGAACAAGGGGCCACAGTTTAAGAATAAGGGGTAGGCCATTTAGAACGGAGATGAGGAAGAACTTTTTCAGTCAGAGGGTGGTGAAGGTGTGGAATTCTCTGCCTCAGAAGGCAGTGGAGGCCAGTTCGTTGGATGCTTTCAAGAGAGAGCTGGATAGAGCTCTTAAGGATAGCGGAGTGAGGGGGTATGGGGAGAAGGCAGGAACGGGGTACTGATTGAGAGTGATCAGCCATGATCGCATTGAATGGCGGTGCTGGCTCGAAGGGCTGAATGGCCTACTCCTGCACCTATTGTCTATTGTCTATTGTCTTTGGAGTGTGAGTGGAAACCGTAGATCTTGGAGAAAACCCATGCAGGTCACGGGGAGAAGGTACAAACTCTGAACAGACAAGCACCCATAGTCAGGATCGGACCCAGGTACCTAACGCAGTAAGGCAATGGCTCTACCGTTGCACCACTGTTGGTGATTGATACTGCAAAACCTATTTGTTATCATAGATCCATACCCCAATCATAGTTATAGAGCGTGGAGGGAGGGAGGAGGAGAGAGGATAAGGGGGGGGTTGAGAGGGATTGAATGGGGGAGGGGAAGGGGTGAGGGGAAGGGGGGAGGGGGAAGGTAAGGGGGTGAGGGGAAGGGGAGAGGGAGGGAGGGGGAGAAGGGAGGATAAGGAGGGGGTCGAGGGGGATGGACTGGGGGGAGGGGGAGGGGAAGGGGGTGAGGGGAAGGGGGGAGGGGGAAGGGAAGGGGGTGAGGGGAAGGGGGGGAGGGGGGTGCAGGGAGGGGGAGGGGAGGTGGGAGAGGGGAGCGAGAAGGGGGGGTGGGGGTGGGAGGGAGGAGAGGGCGCTGCACCAATGCAGGAGAGGTTTGGGCCCAATGGGTCCACTTGGTCTAGTAGCCTTACAAATCCATCCTTTCCATGCAGCTGTCTAAACGTCTCTTTAACATTTCAATTGTACCTGCCTCAACTACACCCTCCAGCAGCTTGTTCAATACATCCACTGCCCTTTGTATAAAAAAAGTTCCCACTCAGGCTTGCATTAAATTCCTCCCCCCTCCTCCCCTTATCCTTAAACCCATGTCCCTTGTCTCTGGTTCTCGATTCCCCTACTCTAGACAAAGGACTCAGTGCGTTTACCCTATCGATTCCTCTCATGATCTTATATACTTATATGAGACCATCCCTCATCCTCCTGCACTTCAAGGAAAAAAGTCCGAGCTTGCTCAGACTCTTAGACCCACAAGTTCTGGCAACACCTTGGTAAATCTTCTCTGAACCCCTTTCACTGCTTGACGACATATATCATTGGAACATTTCCTCAATCTGCAAAATTTTTCCAGCGATCTCTGTTTTTCTTTCAGATTTCCAGCACCTGCAGTGCTATTTTCGATTAGCATTTATCCTCAAAATGCTGGAGTAACTCAGCAGGTCAGGCAGCATCTCGGGAGAGAATGCCTTCTCGGGAGAGAATTCCTTCTCTCCCGAAATGCTGCCTGACCTGCTGAGTTACTCCAGCATTTTGTGAATAAATACCTTCGATTTGTACCAGCATCTGCAGTTATCTTCTTATATGATATAGCATTTATCATTCCTTGCTTGCCCACCAAATGTGGGTGGGACATTCATAGTTACTACAATAGAATTACATTCTCATATTCCCCCACCGAGAGACAGGGTGTGGCACGTTTTAGCTTCAAACAGCCACACGCTGATGTCTTTCTTTTCCTCTCAAACCTACAGTGCATTAGAATTATTTTCTACATGCCTGACATGCTTAAAGAATGGCGCTGTCAGTTAGTCAACCCTCAGGCAATGAACCAGATTATTTTTACTAATTAACTGCCTGCACTGCTCCTGAATAGTGGAGGCATCTAATGTGAATATAATGGTGATGTCGAGAAAAAAAAGCAATGCTCTAAAGTAGAGCACAAGTAATTTTAGGATGGAATTTCCTCTTCTAGTTTTTGAACGACTATATGCTGCAAGGTCTGAGCTGTTTCTCACCATGCATTTAGTTTTGCAAATTGGGT
Source organism: Rhinoraja longicauda (assembly GCF_053455715.1). Lineage (NCBI taxonomy): Eukaryota > Metazoa > Chordata > Chondrichthyes > Rajiformes > Arhynchobatidae > Rhinoraja > Rhinoraja longicauda. Next base: position 11,864,935 of record NC_135957.1, on the reverse strand, counting down.
TTTAAGACGTAAAATAATGGATTTTGGCACGTTTAAGATGCTGCAGATTTGAGATAATTCACTCAGTCTGGCTTCTGTGGAATCTGAGAAAGTAGCAATAGAATTGGATATTTTCGCAGTGGCCATGTGGCAGAGGAGGTGGTCTTTGATTCACTGGGCATAGAGTCATGCAGAGTGCAAACAGGCCCTTCGGCCCAACTTGCCCATGCCGACCATCATGCCCCAACTGCACTAGTCCCACCTGCCTGTGTATCGCCAATATCCCTCCATACTTGTCCTGTCCAGGCACTTCCCCAAATGTCTCTTAAAAGTTTTGTTAGTACCTGCCTCAAGTACCTCCTCCGGCAGCTTGTTCCATACATCTACCACCCTTTGCGTAAAACGTACCCCTCAGGTTCCTGTTAAATCTCCCCCCCCCCCCCCCCCACTCCCACCATAAATGCTGGAACAACGTGTAACCATCCAAACAGTCCTTTCCCATCGATTAATTCCAGTAACCCAGTACATTTTTTTCTTTCAAATGCCCTTCCATTTGCTTCTGAAAGGCTTGACTGACTTTATCCACCGCTCATAAGGGACCACACTCCACATTACATGGATAGGATAGGTAGGGACAGGTTTAGGGATAGGTTTAGAGGAGGGTCTCGACCCAAAACGTCAATCTGAAGAAGAGTCCCAAGACCCAGAACGTCACCCATTCCTTCTCTCCAGAGATGCTGCCTGCCTGAGTTACTCCAGCATTTTGTGTCTACCTTAGGTTTAGAGGGATATGGGCCAAGCGCAAGCAGATGGGACTAATGTAGAATGGGTATGTTGGTCGGTGTGGGCAAATTGGCACGCAAGGCCTATTTCCATGTTGTTTCTCTTTGACTCCATTGAGAAAACGGTCCCCTACACATTCATCCAAATATTTTCACTTTCAAAGATACTAGAGGAACAAGATAGACCACTCCGACGAAATCGCCTATACTGAAGTGTAGTACGCAAAGGAGCGTAACGTCCGCCATTTTAGTAGGCAAAAGGGTGATGAATCTGTGGAATTTCTTGCCACAGAAGACTGTGGAGGCCGTCAATGGATATTTTTAAGGCAGAAATAGATAGATTCTTGATTAGTACAGGTGTCAGAGGTTATGTGGAGAAGGCAGGAGAATGGGGTTAGGAGGGGGAGATAGTCAGCCATGATTGAATAGCGGAGCAGACTTGATGGGTTGAATGGCCCAACCTGCCCACGCTGACCAACATTTCCCATCTACACTAGTCCCACCTGCCTGCATTTAGCCCATAGCCCTATGTCTGCCCTATCCATGTATCTGTCCAAATGCCTCTTTAATGTTATGATAGTACCTGCCTCAACTACCTCCTCCAGCAGCTTGTTCCAAACACCCACCACCATTTGTGTAAAATGTTACCCCTCAGGTTCTTTCTCACGTTGCTCCAATGTGCAAAAGAATCTAGTGGGAGAAGTAGGCCACTCGGCCCCTCAAGCCTAACCCACCATTCAATTTGATTATGGCTGATCTGCCCTAGGCCTCAACTCCTCTTCTGTACCAATTCCCCATAGCCATCAACACCTCAATACTTCAAATACTTTACAGGGCCAGAGTCCCAGGTTCGATCCTGACTGCGGATGCTTGTCTGTACGGAGTGTGGACGTTCTCCCTATGACCTGTATGGGTTTTCGCTGGGTGCTGCGGTTTCCTCTCACACTCCAAAGATGTACAGGTTTGTAGGCTAATTGACTTCGGTAAAGATTATAAATTGTCCATTGTGTGAATGATAGTGCTAATGTATGGGATCGCTGGTTGGCGCGGATTCGGTCCAAAGGGCCTGTTGTATCACTAAACCTAAAAAAACTAAAAGTAAATGCAGTGCAAATATCTTCAGTCTTTTAAATTATAAATGTTGGACAATGGTTAAAGTTTCAGACAACTTGACTATCGCCTTGTAGTCAGATGGAAGGCCTGTGTATTGCACAAGTGCTGGTCTCCGTAGTCTTATGCAAATCAACGTTGTTGAATAATTAAGATCTCAGCTGGTATCAACAGCTTTCATGTGTTTTTGAATATTAATTACGTCTATGAATCCTGAAATTAAAATCAGATCCGCATTTTTTCTTTCAAAAGAACACAGGGCAGCACAGTGGCACAGCTGGTCATAGCTCCAGAGGCCCGGGTTCAATCCCGATCTCTGGTGAGGTCTCTGTGGAGTTTGCACGTTCTTCCTCTTGTCCCTGGGTGCTCCAGTTTCCTTGCACAAAGATGTGTGGGGTGTTAGGTTAAAAGGACACAGTGCCTTGTCTCTGGTGTGTACGTGAGTGATAACACAGAACTTTATTTTTATTTTTTATTTTTTAAATACATTTTTAAAACATTTTAATTTTGTTTAAATCTTAAACTGTTGAGGAACTGAGAATAAAAGGAACACTGAGAGAGATATGCTGGAAGTTAGCAACTTTTGGAGGATCGTCTGTGTACACCTCAGTTGATTCACAATGAGTTACTTCCATTCATATCACTTCCCATTCACCTGCACCCAGCTGAGAGACCGCAACAGGGCGAGTACAGTGGCCCTGAAGAAAGACTGAGACTGAGATTTACACAGTCGTCTGCAACCCACACATTTGTCAAGATTAATTATATCCGTATTCCCCTTGCTTTTATCATCCTCCTTAAACGCAGTACCATTTCGGAATACTGTTGAGAGCAAAGGAAAATCCCTGTAGCGGAGAGCACTTTATTAGTGGCAGTGTCCTCCGCTCTTTCTTTGCGAAACCCAGGCAAAGATTAAAGCTCTCTGAAAGCTTTGGGCAGTTTATTTGCACTTTGGCGCCATCGTGGCAAGCTGGATGCATGAGTGGAGAGGCTGTGAGCACAGACAGACACGAAACGTGGCATAGCATTGATATGATGAGCTCATGCAATATTAATCCATCTCTGATCACAGGCAAGCTTCGAAGGACACGGAACCTTGCAGCTCAATTAATTTCCGTCGGTGCTGTCGCTAACTGGCTTCAAGCGCCAGATCATGAATGCAAAAATCCGATATCCAAGAGCGCAGCTTTATTGTGGAGTCTCGGCAAGAAGGCGGCTCTTACATAGAAACATAGAAACATAGAAAATAGGTGCAGGAGTAGGCCATTCGGCCCTTCGAGCCTGCACCGCCATTCAATATGATCATGGCTGATCATCCAACCCAGTATCCCGTACCTGCCTTCTCTCCATACCCCCTGATCCCTTTAGCCACAAGGGCCACATCTAACTCCCTCTTAAATATAGCCAATGAACTGGCCTCAACTACCTTCTGTGGCAGAGAATTCCACAGACTCACCACTCTCTGTGTGAAGAAATGTTATCTCATCTCGGTCCTAAAAGACTCTTTATTAAGCTTATTAATTCAAAGCAGAAGTGCATAGAGGTGAAAAAAATCCCACGGACTGTCCAGACAATCATCGTCGTGAATTTAACATCCCGTGGTTCCAAACACTGGAAGTTTGGATCGGTTGTCTGCTGAACAGTGGAATCCCTAATGAATCTGAGGAAAGGAAGCATGTCCCCTTGTCTGACGCCAGCACCTTTCAGTTTAAAGATACAGCACGGAAACAGGTCGATCGGCCCAACCTCGGTGACCAACGACCACTTGTACGCCAGTTCTGTCCTGCACATGAGGGGCAATTTGCAGAGGCCAATTAACCAACAGAACTTCAAGTCTTTGAAGTGTGGGAGGAAATCGGAGCACATGGAGAAAAACCACACGGGAAAACGTACAAACTCCGTTTAGACAGCACCCTGTCGTCTGGAGCGAACCCAGGACTCTGGCGCCGCGAGGCAGCAACTCTACCGCTGCGTCACTGTGCCACCTGACCTACGTGAATGCAGAATTGGCAAAGATGTAACATGCTTACAATTTTTCCACTTCTGTCCCATAGAACATAAAACAGTATGGCGCAGGAACGGGCTCTTCAGCCCACAATGTCTGTGCCGAATATGACAATATCATCTGCCTGCACATGATCCATATCCCTCTATTCCCTGCACTCCAATGTCCCGATCTAAAAGCCCCTTAGATGCCACTATTATATATGCTTCCACCACCATCACTGGCAATGTGTTCCAGGCCCCTACCACCCACTGTGTAAAAAACATGCCCCATACATCTCCATTAAACTTCCTCCCTCTCATGCCACAGCTAGTCTCTGCACTCATGCAT